>NW_026057583.1:6372003-6390594 GCF_023721935.1 Panthera uncia | reverse complement strand
GGGGGGGTGGGGGGGCGGGGGGGGGGGGGGGGGGGGGGGCGGGCGGGGCGGGCTGCGGGGCGGGGGGGGGGGGGGGGGGGGGGGGAGGTGCATTTTAGAGGCAGGAGAACGAGGCGTGGACACTCGAGTGTCTTGCTTCAGGTCACAGAAGCTTTAAGACTTGAACGCAGCTCTCTCCGTTCGGTGTCGCCGCTCCCCGTCTCCCCACGCCCCTGCAACCGGCCAGTCTGCTTTGCCCACCAGCCCACCAGACAGGGAGGCTTGGGAACGCCCAAACCGCCGGGGAGGAGACATTCGAGTCTTGCTAATGCCTCTGCCAGGCCTCATGACTGGCCTTTTATTACTTGCACATTGAAGATGTCGTTGCGAACATTAACTCTGGACGTTCAGCTACAATGACTGTTTTGCTCCACAATTTGCTGGAATCTGCAGACACAGAGCTTTGCTATAAAGGGGAAAAATGGAAAATTCCGAAGATGTGGTTCAGCCTGGAACACATGATTTTTACCCGAAGCTTGTAGAACATCCCTCCTTCCCTTCAAGCCCCTCTCATCCGCGGCAGCACCTGCACTTTGTCTCGTTAGGGAAGCGTGGCGAGCAGCAAACTCTCAGCCGCGTGCCCCTGGTGGGTCACAGACGGGGCCGTGCTCCGCTGCCCACGTGCTGCTGCGCACTGGCTCAGCCGCCCCTGTCCCCGCTCTCCGGGGCCCCGGGCTGCTGACCCTGGGAACAAGGGTTTGGCCTTGACCGAACCAGACACAGAGGCTGAGTCCCACGGCTTTGGAGTCCACGTGAACCTGGTTCGAATCCCAGCTCTGCCAGCAGCTGTCGACCTTGGGCAAATCGCTTCGCTTCTGAGTCTCATTTTGTTGGTTAGCAAAACACGAACCATAACAGTGCGGACATTGCGGGGCCGTTGAGAGGATTAAATGTGGTAACATATATAATCGGATTAGCACAGTATGAAACTCAGTAAGTGATAGTGTGGTTCACCAAATCTACGACGCGATCGGTTGTGAGAGGCACTGTCATTTTATATACCACACACAAGAAATTACGAATTTAACTATGGCACAAGGCTTTCTTATGAGGAATTTTTATCGTGTACTCGTGAAAAACCAGTCACAGTTATGCAGACATCAGTGTCTGACGATATATCACTTTTATACACACATAAACAAATGTAAGCATGACGAATTCACTTCAGAAGGGTACAATTCTCCAGAGTCAGTTTTCCATTCAGCAGGACTAACGACCATATTTTCACATAACGGTATGAGTATCACGTGCTTCCTTTCTTTTTTTTAAGATTTTAACTTTTTTTTTTTTTGATTTTTCTAAATCTTTATTTCTTTTTGAGAGAGAGAGACAGAGCGTGAGCAGGGGAAGAGCAGAGAAAGAGGGAGACACAGAATCGGAAGCAGGCTCCAGGCTCCGAGCTGTCAGCGCAGAGCCCGACGCGGGGCTCAAACCCATGACCTGTGAGATCATGACCTGAGCCGAAGTCGGACGCTCAACCGACTGAGCCACCCAGGCGCCCCAAGATTTTAACTTTTAAGTAATCTCTACACCCAACGTGGGCTCAAACAAGCAACGCTAAGACCAGGCCCCACACGCTCCCCCCCCCCCCCGAGCCAGCCAGGAGCCCTGACACGCCCCGTCGCAAAAGGGGTCTTCTCTACCGTACCCAGAATCTCCTTCCCAGCCACCAGTTGCCACCCCCAAGGCCGAGTCTGGGGGCCACCCGCCAATCGTGACTTCAAGGGGCAGCCTGAGTCCACAGGTTCAAAGTGGGGAAAGTGTGCATTGAGAATCCACAACACGTGGCCTTACCAGTGTGTTACAATCAGTCGTGAAGTGCATTGGGAGACACTTGTAACTAGCAATAATTAGGGCTTTGGAGTCCGTGAACGGCCTCCCTGCTCTGGGTATGACATTCCTCTTCTTCAGAGTTACTGTTCTTACCAGGACACAGTCTCTAGGTGACCTTCACTGGTGTAAATTACCAACACGTTTACTCCTCACTACAACCAAATGAGGTAGATGTAATTATTATGCTCATTTCGCAGATGAGGAGGCTGAAGCACAGAGAGGTGAAGTCATTTGCTTGAGGTCACACAGCTAGTCTGTTTCTGGAGTCTTCGTTCTTTTTTTTAATTTATTTTTTATTAAAAAAAATTTTTTTTTTACATTTTTATTTATTTTTGAGAGGCAGAGAGAGACAGAGTGTGAGCAGGGGAGGGCCAGAGAGAGAGGGAGACACAGAATCCGAAGCAGGCCCCAGGCTCTGAGCTGTCAGCACAGAGCCCGACGCGGGGCTTGAACCCACGAACCGTGAGATCACCACCTGAGCCGAAGTTGGACGCCCGACCGACTGGGCCACTCAGGCGCCCCTGGGGTCTTCGTTCTTAGCGACTACACCAGGGTTTCTCCATTTGGGCCCTACTGACACTGGACCAGACGAATAGTGCGGGGGGCGGGGGAGCTGTCTGCGTATCGCAGGCTGCTTAGGCTCTGGATGCCGGTGGCACCCTGCGTCCACCCAGGTATAGAAGCAACCGTGTCTTAGATGCTGCCGAGTGTCTCTTGGGGGCAAAATCGTCCCAGTGGAGAAGCACCGCATTATAGCCGGCCCTTTCCGGCGGCCACTGAGGAAGCCAGACCCCAGGCCGCTGCAGGGCCTTCCCCTCAAGTCCTGAGACACCAGGAGAGCCCGAGATTCCGGGCACACTCTGCTCAGTCTCCCGTGCACCGCACAGAGCACAGGCCTGCAGACGGCCAGGTGCCGCGGGGTCTGAGGCAGAGCAAATGGTCAGTATTCGGGACAAGGGGAGTCCAGAGAATCCGAGGGTGCACTGGATGCAAGTGAGTCAGCAGCCTTCTGGAGAAGGTGACCCCCTCGTCCTTCCGACCCCTCCTCCTTCTCAGGGACGACGGTGGGCAGGGAGGCACAATCCTTTCATCGGCTTTTTACCCTCTTGCATTCATAAATTTACACACACCAGGGGCGCCTGGGTGGCTCGGTCGGTTAAGCGTCCGACTCTTGATATCGGCTCAGGTCACGATCTCACGGTTTATGAGATCAAACCCGTGTCGGGCTCTGTGCCGACAGCACGGAGCCTGCTTGGGATTCTTTCTCTCCCTCTCTGCCCCACTCACGGGCACGTTCTCTCTCTCAAAATAAATAAATAAACCTTAAAAAATCTATATGCAACTATGGTAAGTATGTAGTACGGCTTTCTCTACTTGTAAACCTATACAAATAGGATTTTAATTTTGTGTCCTACAGCAATTTTGTTTTCACTCGGTATGTTCTAGAGATCCCTCCATAAAGATACAGATAGCTTTAATTCATTCCTTTTAACTGCTGTGACGTATTCTATTGTATGGCTTTATCCCACTTGGCCATTTTCCTGTTGGTTCATTTCCAGTTTTGTGTGATGACCAACCCTCGGTGGGGACCCTGCGCACAGAGGTTTGCTGTGTGCGAGCTGAGCTCTTAGCTCACCGCACGGACGGACCCGCAGGCCCACAGGGAAGGCCACGGGGACCACGTGCTCCGGCTGCCCAGGTGCCGCCAAGCCCTTCTCTGTTGGGTCCGTAGCCCTTTACGGGCCCATCAACACACGGCCAGTCAGCCTTCTCCGCGTCCTTACCAACCGTCATCCTGCCAGCCTCCACCGTTTTTGCCCCCCTGGGAGGGGGGCTGTTCCCACTGGGGGCAGGCCAAGCATGGGGACAGGCATCGCGCATCGCACGTCTCAGAGAGGAAGAGGCTGAGAGTCAATGGGTCCACGAGAACAGCCACGTGTGACCTCGAACATCACACTCAGGTTAAAAGTCGACGAATTGTTTAACGAGCACTCATAGTAATTCACCTTAGCCAGTGAAACACAAAGTGCTCTTAAAGCAAGCGGTCACATCGACCGCTGCGATGAAAGCAGTTTCCAGCGGATTCCATAACTGTGGTCCGCAGCCTGCCCAGCAGGTCCCTGCGGGTTGCCTTGGCGACGGAGTAACAGTGAACCCGGGGGTCTGTCGTCCTCTACGCGGCGCTGCCTATGGGGGAGGGCAGGTGGGCGACGGCCTGCGTCCCAGCCCACTGAGAAGAAGCCAGGCTTGGCCCTGTTTCGGGACAGCCTCCTGCCCTGGGTCTTTCAGACCTTCCTGGCTCACTGCCCCCCACCCCAGAGTCACAAAGGTTGGGGCTGGTTCCACCCCTGGTCCAGGATCTGGCTGGGGGCCAGATGCCTCCTGAGGTTGGTGTCGGGGCAGGACCTTGCAAACTATCAAGTGCTGTAGGCGGCAGGTTAGGTGGGGGGCAGTGTGGCTCAGTGGGGGAGGCTCCAGTCTGGCTGTTCAGTGGCCTAGTCTCCCCCACTTAACCAGCTGGGTAACTTCAGGAAGTCTCCTCCGGCTCTGGGCCTCAGTCTCGCCATCTGTGAATTGGAGCTTTGGACTTGACTGGCATTCCTAAACCGTGTCCACAGATGCTCAGCGTGCTCCACGGCAAAAGGGCTCCGTTGCCCACGCCCGGGAGACCCTGAACATGGACACCCATATGGCCCTGGAGGCCCCATCAAGGGTAGCATTTAAGGGTTCTGAGCCACCTTGCAGGAAAGACCCTCGGTATTTCCCAAACATCTTTGGCTTTGGAACCCTTTTTCTGTGGAATGAATACCATTTTAACATCTCCGAAATCAAGGATACGTCTCACAATTGATGTATCTTAGCGGCTTTGAAACACGGTTTAATAACAGCTAATGTATGTCAGCTAATGTAGATGCTGGTACAAAATATTTAACATGTTTTTATTTACTATTCCCAGGGATCCTGTCAGTTAGGGACTACCGTTATCCCCGCTTTGCAAACGGGGAAACGGAGTCACAGTTAAGCGGCTCACGCAGAACCACATAGCTAATAAATCGTGGAGTTGGGCCTAAGCCCTGGGGACCCTGAACACTTAAACACAGGTAACCCTGCCCTCTCAGGTCCCTTTAGAATCAGGCTGTGATTCAGTGCCCACGAGGGACATAAGGCCTGGGAAGTACCCTGTCCTATTAGAAAGGGCAGAACCGTATGCGGGTACTTGTATCGCAAGGCAGGACAGCAGGCCCATGAGGCCCTCAGGTTAGTGTGGGAGTAGAGGGAGCAGAAAACATGGCGGTGGCGGGGGGGACCCCGATGGGGCCTCCCAGCGAGGGGCGACATGGGGTGACCTCGCAGGGCGGAGGCATCAGGCACCTGGCCTACGTGACGCGAGGTTCGCATCCTACGCTGTGTCCCACTCTGAGCCGGCAAACTGCTTCCCACCCTGATGGTCCTAAACGCACGCCCACGAGGGAGCGGGCAGGATTACCGTCACCCACGAGAGGTTGCTGGGCCCCAGGGAGACAGAAACTCAGAAGTACCTTCTTGCCACTATAGTCCAGGGGCGCCTGCGGGACCCTGTTCTCCGGAGTCTGCAGAGAAAGCGCGGGTGGTACTTCACCTTGGGAAGACAGGGCCGACCCGTCCGTGAAGACGGCCATTGCAAGGGCACACACTTCCCTTCCTCTCTCTCTCTCGCTGTCTTGTGTCGCGGTAGAAGCTGGTGACTGCCACCGGGGTCCTCACACCCTGCTTCCCGGAAAGGACCCGAGAAGGGCCTCCGACTCAAATCAGCTGTGTTCCTCACGTGAGGGGGAACCCGCGGCCCGTGGTGTGCGTACCAATCCTGCAGGCCTTGTTAAGATGCAGAGTCTGAGTTTGTAAATCTGGGTGAAGCCAGAGATTTCTGCACAGCAAGCTCTCAAATGATGCTGAGGCGGCTGGTCCCGTACTCTGAGTAGCAAAGGTGTAACGCCGGCCGGAGAGCCTGGCGTCGATGGCGGCCTCTTCCTTCCCCTCAGCTGACTTTGGAGAGCCACCCGCTTCTAGCCTTACTTTTTCCACCTGTAGAATAGTAAATATCTATCAGTGTTCAGTAAATACCAAAATATTAGTGGAAACCTAAAACGGCGGTACCTACCTAAGGGAATTGTGGGACGAATTCAATGAAAACGCACATACGGGGCACTCAGCCCGGAGCCCAGCACATATCGGCCCTCACAGACAAATACCAATCCGCGGCCCCTGTTAAAGGGGGTGGAAAGGCCAGTCTGGTAGAATCCCCAGCTCGGAGGGGGATGGGGACGAAAGAGATTCCCTCTGGTGTCGTGAGGGTGAGACGTTCCTATCTGCCGGGACACCTCTCCTGTAATTCATCTCCGCTGTTCTGCTGAATGGGACCCTGGGTCACCCTGGGCACACCTGACAACGGGTCGGGCCGCCTGTCTCTGCAGCTTTGTCTCCTCATGAGCGTCTCCGCAGGGGGCACTCCGGCCTGCCCAGCGCCCCCTTAAATCACCCCCATGGTGAGGGCTGAGAGCAGCCCCCCCAGCCGGCCCAGCTGGCCCCGTGGAAGGGGAGTAGCACCCGTTGGGCTGTTTGTCTTACCGCGACCTGCTTTCTGCACAGCGTCTGCGTTGGGCATCTTTGCAGGCTCAGAAGCCATCAGGGTTTTTGGTTGTTGTTGTTGGGGGGGGGGGGGGTTTGGTGACCCTTTCTGGGAGTGAACTGGATTCAGGAAGATCCGAGGACAGCTCTCGCCTGCGTCTGGAGAGGCATGGTCTCCTTCTCGTTCATCCTCGTGTTCCTGTCTCTCAGACCCAGTCACGCTCAGACCAAGGAAGCCCAGGGCCGGAGCTCAGGGGCGGGCCTTGTCCGACCAGAAGGCACATGCAAACGCCCTGAGGTCTTGTCAAACTGCAGTGTCTGATTCAGTAGGTCTGGGGCCAGGCCTGGGATCCTGCATTTCCAACAAGCTCTCGGGTGGTCTGACGTTGCTGGTCTGTGGCCCACACTGTGAATCGTCGGTCGGTTCTCCGTTATCGCATGTCAGCATCACCTGCTGGTCTGTGTGAAACACGTATCGCTGGGTCCCACCCTCAGAATTTCTCATTCTGTAAGCCTCAGGTGGGGCCAGGGAATCTGCATTTTTACTAATGCTGCGGAGCCGGTACTGGGATTCTCCGAGCTCTGTGACTTTTCCCAGAGGCCTCCAGTCCCAACTGCCTGCCATAGTTCAGTCCTGCCGGGAACCTCTGTTCCGTCGTCTGTGATGCTGGCAGGGCCCCAAATTTGGCCAAACACACCCTTGTGTCCCTTACACTCTGGCTTGACTTGCCTCACACCCTGAAAGTTGCTGGCCTCCTTTTCCCACGCGCAGCCTCTCCTGGTCCTGACCCGGGCCCACCACACACCTCCCGCTCGGGTCTTCGGATCTGTGTCACCGCTCTGCTGGCCCCAGACTCCCGGCCGTGGCTGCCCTGGGCGAGCAGTCCAGTCCTGCCTGCATGCTGGCCCACTGCCCTGGGGGACCCTCCTCTTTTCCTGGTTCCTCTAAGGGCACCAGGCAGCTGCCGGGGGCCTGGCATGCACGGCTATACCCGAGGGAGGCAGTGGCCATGGAACTAATTAAACCCACATGGACACAGGGTCCCGGAACTCAGAGGCCTGCCCGCTCCTGCCGCCCCCAAGTAGAGCTCCCGAGCTGGAAGGAATTAGTTTGACCCACTCGACTGAGGCAGTTAGTGAGCCGGTTGTGTAATGCTTTGTTTAGCACGATTGGCTTCTGGCCCCGGCCCAAGGCCCCGCTGGACTCCGGCCCCAGCCCGCCCGTTCCTTGAGCCTCACGCTGGCCAGGGCCCCCTGGACGCCCCAGGCTGGCACCTTGTCGCCAGCTGCCCCGAACTCCTTCGCCTCCCCTGACAAACCCAGGGGCAATCCCTCGGACCTTCCTCTGGAGCCCCATCTCTGAGAAGCTTTCTGTTTTACAAACTGGGTCTTCCTGCCCGGAGACTCTGTTTGTATAGTTTGAGCAGAAAGGAGCAGGCTTTTCAGGGCCCTGCCCAGCAAGATGAAGGGACCGCCTGAGGGCCTGGTGGCCATACTTCTGTGACTAAGAGGAAGCTTTGCCTCAAAGACGCAATATTCTCCCATCCTTGCTAGAGTTCCCAAAGTTCCTCCTAACCTTGTACGACAACTCCTGCCTCAACTGTCCCGCATCACCTTCCCCGAGCCCCGCACGCTGGGAGGGCTGAGGCTTGGTGTCTGGCTGGCCTGGGTACAGATCACAGCTCCACTGCTTTCTAGCTTTGTTACTTTGGGCAGGTGACTTAACGTCTCTGAGCCACAGTTGCCTCACCTGCAAAATAAAGAACACGGTTCCTAGGACTAGTCTAGGGGGTGAGAGGTAATGGCCCCAGGACAGTGACCGCACTTAGGGCTCTTACCGGTTACCCCCACCTGACCCAACACCCAGCAAGGGGCTTCGAATGGCTCAGCTCTTGAGATGGGGAGAGAGCGCGTGGGGTTCCAGGCTGGCTTAGTTCTCTCGTCACTCTAATCTGAGGGGGTGGCAGGGGGCCTGAGACCTAGGCCTGGCCGAGTCCCCCCCAGCCTGTGTGACACCAGGCAGCCCACCATCCCTTTCTCTGCCCTGGTGGTCGCACCAGTAAGAGACAGCTTGACTGTGACGCTCAGGTTCTCTACAGCCCTCTGGTTTTAGAGCAGACACCTGATTGACTCAGTAAGCACAGCGGGGCTGCTGCGGCCTGTGGAGGCCCCTGAGTCCCTGCCCTCCCCGCCCCCCTTCCCGCCTGCCCCCGTAAGGGCCCAACAGGTCTCACCCCAGGGCCACCGAGTCTCCATCACACGACTCCCGGCCTGACCCATCTCACCCCAGGGCCACTGTTCCTGCCCCGTCTCCATTACACAACTCTCTGGCCCTACACTTCTGAACTGGGCTATTTCGGAATCTGTGCTTTTCCTCTTTCTCGTCTAAGTGCAGCTTCCTGGTGAGCCCCACGAAGTCAGAGCAGCCACACCTTCCAGAACCGGTAGGTGGTCCCTCCCCAGTGGGCTTTTAATCACTTCCCGGATTCCAAAGGCTCATTATGTGAAATCCAAGCTGGAGGGCCCAGCGGGTTTTCTTCCCCTATCTGGGCTGTCAGCGGGGGCTTGAATTGTTCTGGGGCTGGGAGGCCCGAGGCCTCTCCCCATCCTGCCCCGCTGGGGTCTGCCCTCTGGTGCACCTGCCAGCCTCCCGGCTACAGGGTGGAGAGTTTGACTTGGGCCTGACCCTCCCATTGTGGGTGGGGACTGTGGGGCAGAAGAGGGGATCCATCCGGGGAGGACTAGTTAACAGCTTGCTCACAGGACCAGAAATGAACTTGAAATGGGTGTAGACAGCATCCCACCATCCCTTCTAGAAAGAAACACCAAACAGCTCCTGCAAACACAGAAGAGGTCTGTGGGGGGTTCAAAGAATCCCGCCCATAAAGAAAGACAACCTAGAGAGGTTGGCAAATGTCATCCTCTGTTCCTTCCCTCTGTTCCCTCTGTCCTGGCTCCGAGCCCCTCCTCCTGCCCTCAAGTTCTGGATAGAAATGGGTATCTGGTGGCGGGGGGGGGGGGGGGGCACGTGAGAGGGCTGAGGCTGAGGAGGGCTGTCGTGCTCCTACTCCCTCCTGCAGGCTGGTGCTCATGGATGGGAAACACAGCCTCCGCCCTGGGGCCACACAAGGCCCAGCACACAACTGTGAGGGTCTTTGCTAAGTGCCCCCCCAAGGTACAGAGCACCAAGCAGGGGCTCGTCCCTCCCGGTGAGGGTACCAAGGGTCCTCCCCAGAAGCCCCAGGGTGCCTGGAAGGGTGGAGGTTTCTGCAGCTGGAGATCAAAAGGAGGGAAGGATAGGTAGTGACAATGCGAGGGAACAGGATGTGATCAAGGAACAAGTTCAATACGAATTAACCAGGACAGATTCTCCTTTTCTTAATAGCTGTGTGGTCTTGGGCAAGTCGCTTAAGTTCTCTGGGCTTTCTTGCTTCGGGTTTACAACGCAAAGAAGGCAGAAAGCCCCTGCGAGGTCCTTCATTTGTAGAGCAGTGAACAAGACAAAGTCCCTGCTCCTGTGCAGGGGGACCTTAACCCTCACCCTAAGGAAGGGAGAGGAGACAGTTTAAAACAGGAGATCGGGGAAGGCCTCACTGCTAAGATGACAAGTGAGCCAAGACCTGAAGGAGGTAGACGTGGAGCCATGCAGGTACCTGGGGGAAGGGCCGTCTGCACAGAAGGACTAGGGAGTGCAAAGGCCCCGGGGTGCTTGCGAGCATGGTGTGTTCAAGGCCCAGTGAGGAGAACCACATGGCGGGAATGGAAAGGAAGAGCAGGGGGTCTCCATGGAAACTGGCTCCAGAAGGATATATGAAGCTGGCCTTTCCGCCAGGGCTGAGTCCCATTGTGTGACCAGAAACAGCTTGATTAGGCTGCTTAGCAGGAAGCACATTCAATGCCGCCATCAGCATCTGGCCGAGGGCCTAGGGTGCCGGGTGCACCTGCGGGCAGTGCTTGGCTGGACCAGCTGGCTAAGCCTGAGAGCATGCTTCCTGACACACCGTGGGGGTTCTCAGGTGCCCCTGCCTCTGACCCAGAGGGCTCTGCCGGTGTCTCTGGGGTGGGCGGGGTGGGTGGGGGCTATAGCCCTCATACCTCTATTCCTGTGACCAGGCCCCCACCCTGGGGTCGAATCCTCAGCAAGGTGGCGCGACAGTGTGCGGGGAGAACATCAGACATCTTAACTGGGTCCCCGTGTCCCCCGTTCCCGACATTTCCTTCTGCTCCTCGACCCCCACTCCGTTCCACCGCGGACAGGATGTGTCCTGTGCTGCTCCAGGGGAGAGATGACGCACCAGAGCCCTGGGGACAAAGAGGGCGAGACCCCGGGGGGTGACTGAGGGGTGGTCTCAGCTCCCCCGAGGAGAAAAGACATCACGGCAGCGGGGTGGGTGGGAGGCAGAGGGAAATGAAAACTGGGCACTGGGGGCCCACGGACGGGAGCCCATGCTCTGCCCCTTCCAGGTCAAGTGCCCAGCGGGGACTGGGTGCGTCCCGACTGGGGTCCGGGAGAGCCTTCCCCACACTCTCTGCGGCCACCGCCCCACTGTCCCGCGTGCCTACAGGTGACCTGAACAGGACCTGGCGTCTGGGAACCGAAAGGCCAGGCCGCTGGGAAAGGGTGCAGGTGGGGGTGACCCCATCAAACCCGGGCACACAGAGGAGTGAGTGCGGGTCACACGCAGCATTTGTCCCGAAGCACTGCACGCGCAGCGGCTCGTCGAGCCCTCGCAGCAGCCCGGTCGGGCAGACGCGACTGTTAACCCTCTTACAGACGAGGAAACTGAGCCTGTAGGAGGCTAACTTACTCGCTCAAGGTCCCAGGGCCAGGAAGGGGACGCTGGGAGCCAAACCCAGGCAGCCTGGCTTCAGGACCCGCTCTCCTCCCCACCCTGCTTCCCGCCGTGTTGCCAAGGCCAGGCTGCCACGGAGATGATGCCCACGCGGACCCTCGACCGCCCTGAGGGCCAGACTGCGTGTTGCACCCCAGCCCCGTGGCTCTCCACACGCTTCCTCTGCTTCGGTGCGGTCGGACAACACAGGGACGGGAGATCCCAAACTGACCGAGATTACGCTTCCATCGCCTGCCAGAAGGAGGCTCCTCAGTGAAATTTAGTTCGGCTGTAGATTAATGAAGAGTTGGTACACTAAGGGTCATTCCTGTTGAAACAGCCACCCAGTACTTAGGTGCTACTTCCTGCTATGCTGCTGCTCCCACCACAGTCACCACCATCGGGCCACTGGCCATGAGACGTGCCAGGAAAGTGCGTCACCGTCCAGGGGTGAAGAACAAAGATGGACCCGCGACTGGGCACGTGGCTTCCTCTTCCCCAGTCAAGGGTTTCCAGTTCCTGGATTGAGCCATTCCCGTGGGTAAGGCCCCATCAGAACGGCTGCGGGCATCAACACCCTGCTCGCTGACCCAGCCCGGCCTGTCGTACGCTCTCATCTGGAAGGAATGAAGGCAGCAGAGAACTCAGGTCGCCTGATGCAAACCCTTTGTGCAGTCAGAAGGAAACGGGCATGACTTTTATGGACATTCCACTTCTCGTGCAAGAGGCCAGTGGCCAGTCTGGAGAGAGCAGATCATTTGCAGAAAAGGGGCATTTCCGCGCAGGCGGGATTCATTCATTCTCCCGTCACCATCCCTGGACCTCCCCGGGACCCTCAGCTCCCTGCAGATGGGCTGTGTGTGTCAGCTCAGTGGTTTCAGAAATTCCAACGGGATGACTTGGATGCCACCTTCATTCCTTTTTTCTTTTTCTTTTTTTAATGTTTATGTTTGAGAGGGAGACAGCATGAGCAGGGGAGGGGCAGAGACAGGGAGACACAGAATTGGAAGCAGGCTCCAGGCTCCAAGCCGTCAGTGCAGAGCCTGATGCGGGGCTTGAACCCAAGAACTGTGAGATCATGACCTGAGCTGAGGTTGGACGCTTAACCGACTGAGCCCCCCAGGCGCCCCAGCCATATTTATTTCTTACAGGGCACGGCCACAGATGCAGGGACACATTTGACACATCAAGGAATATTGGAAGGGAACTTTGACAGTTACCACCCTGTTTCAGTAGGTGTGAACTCCGAGAGGCAGGGGCATTGAGCGTTGGCCTCCACCATGTAGCACAGGGGCATCGGGGGCAGACACACAGTCTCCCCTCATCTCCCTTCCTTCTCTGTGCCCCTGACTCTGCCATTCAGCCACCCTGGTCCTTCCTCTGCCCCCGTGGACTGCCAAGTACTGTCCTGCCACAGGATCTTTGCACACGCTGTTCCCTCAGCTTAGCTGGTCTTCCCTCCTCCTGCGTTTGCCTGGTTAACTTCTCAGCCCAGTCAGCACATCCCTTGGGGAAGTGGGCCCTCCCTGACTCATCAGCCCCAGGACAGATTCTCATTATTCTCCAAAGCTCTCCTTGTTTCCTCTGTCACAGTGGTCATTTCATACTTTTTCATGTGAATGCCTGTCTCCCTCTGCACACTGTCAGCACCACTGCCTTACAAGTATGGAGCCGGGGGACTGACGTTCATCGGGCACCTGCTACTGTGTACCAAACGCTGAACCACCCTGAAAAATAGGCATGATCCTCCTTTGGCAGTCAACTGAGGCCCAGAGAGGAGAGGAGCCTTGCTCAAAGCCACAGGGCTTTGAGCGTGGTAAGGGCCAGAGTCAGGCTCTTCTGACGTGGGCACCAGCTGCATACCTACTGGTTAGTGGAAGGGTTAACCTTACTGTGGGGAACAGACGGCACGGACCTTGCACGGGAATCCACAGACATCAGGCTCTTGTGCCAATGTGTCTGCAGAGTCTCCGCCCGCCCGAGAAAGGAGGCTGCCAGTCTGCAGCCTCAGGCCAGCCCCTCACTGCTCAGCCGGACAGGGAGGGGCCCTGAGCTCTGAGGCGGCCAGGAGGGAGCTTCCTGGGCCCTGGGCTCCGTGCGGGTTCCATGCCTCTCCCCGTGATTGCTACAGCTGGCCCCACGTTCGCCAACTGCACGTTGGGAAATCGCCCCGGGTCCTGGTTCACAGAACTGCCGGGAAAACGACAGCTCCGGGTCCACATGAAAGGCATTCTTGGAAAACCTCCCCACCCTCCCTCCTTCCCCTGCCGGAGCTCTTTGTGCTGTGCAGGGTTCGTGGGGAGGAGGGGGCCGGGGTTCTCTGCTTTATTTGTCCAATGTGTGCAGAATCAACTCTGAAGAAGAATTTCCCTTCTCCCCACCTCCTCGGGAATTAAGATGGTCAGAGCAGTGGAAGCAGCAGACAAAGGGCCTGTGAGCTCCCCTCCATATTCCAGACCCCCTAGCAAAAGAGAGGGGGAGGGGAAGGCGGTCGTATCCCCACACACTGCTTCCCCCCCCCTTGCCTCCCACACTTCCCACAGGCACAACCCAGCAAGATGCACATACAGCAGTGAGCCTGGCCTCGCGGAAGAGGAATAAACCCACGCAAGACCGAGGACTCCACCTGCACGGAACACACATGGTCCTCAAGCATTTGCTGCCTCGCAGAGTTTTGTCTGCCCTCGACCACTGCAGGGGAGCTGGGACCGAACACACCACACTTCGGGGGTTAGATTCCCACACCTTCACCCTGGACAGCAGCGGTCCACGAAGCTTCCTGGGATGATGTTCTGGACCCATGTTCCCTCTGCCACAGACCCTGGCCACACGTGGCTGCTGAGCCCTGGAAATGTGGCCAGTGCGACTGAGGAACGGAATTTTTTATTTCATTTAATGTATTTAAAAATGTTAAGTTTACTTAATTATTTTGAGAGAGACAGAGCGAGAGCAGGGGAGGGGCAGAGAGGGAGACACAGAATCCGAAGCAGGCTCCAGGCTCCGAGCTGTCAGCGCAGAGCCCGATGTGCGGCTCGAACTCACTGAGAGATCAGGACAGGAGCCCAAATCGAGAGTCAGACGCTTAACTTGGCTGAGCCATCCTGGTGCCCCTAATTTAATTTAAATACCCACCAGTAGCTAGTGGCTGTCGTGTTGGACAGGGCAGTTCTGCAGTTACTCGAGGTGTGGTCCCGGGACCACAAATCAGCATTCCCCCCCCCACCGCCCTCAGAACCCCAGACCTATTGAATTAGAAGTGCAGTTTAACAAGGTCCCAGGTGATTGCTATGCAGATTTTAACCTTTGAGAAGTGATCTCTGGAGTACAGCCAAGAACAAAGGAGGGAGGGAAGGGAGGGAAGGGAGGGAAGGGAGGGAAGGAGCCAGCTTGGGGGGGGGTGTGTGGGAAACAGCTCTCCTGAGCCCCCCAACCTCACGGAGGAGGTCTGTCGGGCTTGCAGGTACTTACTGTGGACCCAATTCCAGCTGCTTTGGCTGCGGGACTGGCTTCCAGCCTGCAGACTGGAAGCAGCTGGATGCAGATGAGAGCGTCTGATGGCACTTATTCAATCAGCACGAAGTGCCACGTGAAGTAAAAACGTGGCTGCCAGGACCACTTTGGAAGGTGAGGCCCAGAGCCTGTCTCCAAGGCCGCGCTGGAGTCTCCTTGAGGGAATTCTGCAAGCCAGGGCAGCGTTCCAGAATTCCGATTTTAAGGACGCGTCGGTGTCTGCTATAATGAAACACATGCTACAGACCGATGAAATTTAACGTTCGAGCTGAACGATAGAAGGTTTTATTTATGGGCAAATTTTACGTCTCCCCGCAGAGATGAGTTAGCACACAAGCCCTTCCCACTCCTGCAGGTCTGACATCGCAGGGGACGAATGGGGACGAGGGAGGTGTTCGTCTCTCAGCCTGTGGCAGGCTAGCAGAGAAGGGAGTTAAACAGGACCAGCTCCTGAGGTTGACTGATGGGGAGGGCAGCATTCGAGAATTTTTTTTGAAACTGTCAAGAGACCACGGGCAGGTCTGGCTGTGCTGGGGAGGGTGCCCAGTGCTCACAAACGTATCCTTCACTGATAAACTTGCTCCATTAATTCAGGAGCCCGTCGGCAAACAACGGTTGAGCTCTGTGTGCTGGGCATTGTTCTAGGTGCTGGGGATTGAAAAGTACAAACCAAATCGGAGGGCTTGCCCTCAAGGAGCCTGGGTCCCAGCGGGGCTTAAAACTGCACACTAGGAACTTCCAGAGTGAGCAGAGAGGTGTGGCAGTGGTCAGAGTGGGCTTCCTGGAGGAGTGAGATGAGTGAGTGAGGAGGCAGGTCCTGAAGGCCCCAGGAAGGAATTCCAAGGAGAAGCAGGGGGCTGGCGTGGTGGGGTGGTGGGGTTTTATTCCAAGCAAAGCAGGAAACCAGTGAACGCTCGTGTCTCCTGAAGAGGGGTCTTTTCCAAGGCTCACTCTGGCCGCCACGCGGAGGAAGGACAGCAGCTTTGGGGAGGAGGCTGTGGTCTCCCAGAGGCCGGACGATGGAGGCAGGGAGGGGGTCAGAGGGGAGGTAAGAGAGGGAGCGGACACGAATGCGCGGGCAGAAGCGGAGCTCTGTTGTTGGAGCCACCGGTGACCCGTGAAGGAGGAGGGTCAGGGCCGGGCAGGCTGAAGGAGATTTAGCAGTATTTCTGTAATCGGTATTTCTGCAAGTTGGAGATGCCGCTTCAGTAGGCAAGACGAACGTCATTTAGGAAGGTGGGTAGGGTCCGGAGCTCTTGGACTGGAGTTCTGCAAAGGTGGTCATCAGCACATCGGCACACGGAGGGTGTTTGGGGGCTGCAGGGATAAGACTGACGACGGCGGTGGCACAGCCACTGCTGAGTCTTTGAGAAAGCTGGCCTTTGGCCCCACGGAGGCCACAGTTTGGGCATCTGGTTACGGCACCGATTCAGAACGCTGCAGCTGGTCCAGGACGGAGTGGGCGGTAAAACACAAGAGCGGGGACATCAAATCTAGATGAGCTCTGGGGACGTTTTGCTGGGAGAGGGGACACAAATGGCTTGATGTGGCGTCGAGGAGAGCAGCCCGGCCGAGATGGGAAATGGTAGTGCAGGACGAGAGCGGACAGTTGCGGGACGGCGGGACGGGAGCCAGGAGGCGGCTCATCTCGGGGGCAGGAGCGCCTGTGGGAGAAGACGCTGGGGGGGGGTCGGGAGGAAGGAACGTGTGACGGGCGTCCAGGGAGCTGCAGATGTCCTAGGGCCGCAGGGAAACGTTTACTTGGTGACACTGAGGGCCCGCTGGACATCTGGGGTCACAAGACTGAAGTGTGATTACTGGGGGAGAGGGCGGCTCTGGGAGAAAGGGAGGTGGTCGCTTCTCTCTCTTGGGCCCGCCTGCACGTGGGGGTCTGCCCCGATTCTTCTTCAGCAGAGAGAGCGCGTGACCCGTGCTCCTTTGGCTCCTGGGTGCTGGTGGTGGTGAGGGTTGGGAGGACGGAGACGTGTGGGTGGGACAGAGCTGCAACTACCAGGCATTTAGAGCAGCACCTGGTAGCAAAGGCCTGGCTGGTTCTCGGAGGAGCTGCTGGTGATGGGGTGATGGGACGGATGTGGATTTGGGGTGCTGGCTTCAGACGTTGGCACTGGTTGGCAGTGAGAGCAGGTGGGTGTTGGGCGTTGGCACCGGGCTGTTGAAGGGCCAGGGGTTGCTAGGGGTGCGCAGAGCGTGAGTGGCCCTGAGGGACAAGAGGGCTCGCACTGTGAGGAACCACCCAGACTGGGTGATTAGAGGGGCACAGTGAAGCCGGGCTTCACCGCAGAGACACGACAGACCAGTGCTTGCCCGGGCTAGCGGTGGGACTGGGGATTAGGAGCAACCTCGCCCTTTGGGGTCACAGAAGTGTCCCCAAAGGCGATGGTTCTATAACTCAATATATTAAAAACCACTGAATTGTATTCCTGAAGTGGACAAATCTTATGATATGGAAATTATGCCTCAATAAAATTGCGGGGAAAATGAAAGAATGACCTAGCGTCAGGCCCGGCACATAGCAAATCCTCAATAAATAATTGGTAAGTGAATAGTCTCCTTGCCAACCAGGCGGGCCCTGAAACACCAGGCACGGTTTGTATCATGAGCATGCACCACCCTCCAACGGGAAGAACACAGGCTTCCTAAGTGGTGTCCTGTCTCAGTCCTCTGTCCTTGTCATTCCCAGTATCTTTCCTAAACCTGATGTTTCCACTTTACCGGTCGGCTGCCAATGCCACACAGCCAGCTCCTCTGCGGCCCGCTGGTCCCCCGGCCTGGGGTCCTGTGCCCCCATCACCTGCCAGGGGCCCCGACCGCCCTGTGGTCCAGCCAGCATCCTGGGGGCACCCCGCCCCCCCCCCACTGCATCCACCCCCCCCCAGGTCCTGACCTCCTCCCCCCCCCCCCCCCCGCCCCACCACCCTCCTTGGTCTGTGGCTTCCCGTCTCCGCCCTTCCCCTACCCCTGCCTCCACCCCCTCCATGCTGCAGCCAGAGTGACCATCCCAAAATGTAACACTGGTCACCTGACACTCCTCCAATGTCTCTGAGCCTCACAGTTTCCAGGATAAAGTCCAAATTCACAGCACAGGCCCTTGAAGGTTCTCCGCCCATCTCTGTTCACTGCTCTCTGGATCCCCCCGCACGCAGCCTGGACACCTCCAGCCCCTTGGGTCTGCTGTTCCTTCTGCCTGGACCGCCCTCAGGCTTCCCCTGGAAAACCACCCCTTCTTCAGGGCTCAGCCCACCTGGGTGAGGCATGATTCCTCGGGGCTCCCTCAGCAGGGTGTACCTACCCCACCCCCCATCTCCCGGGCGGGGGCCCTGCCTGTGCAGCCCCAGCACCCAGCACTGGGCCTGGCACAGAGCTGAACTCCTACTTGTTGGCAACCTGCCTGGGGTGTCCACAGCTGGGCCTGCCCAGAGGCTCGATTGAGAGAGGACATGTGGCCTTCGAGGGGGCCCTGACCGGGCCCTTGTGGGCACAGACCATATCCTCTTGTTCTGTGCTGTCTCCTTGCCCAGCGCAGGGCCTGGTGTGGTAGGGGCTCAGTAAGTACTTGCTGAGGGGCCAGAGAAGTGCAGGTGTGAAAAAATGAACCCAGAGGCAGAAGAGGCCCAGGGATAGCAGGGCCCAACCCAGGCCACCCACATGTGCCCCAGCAACTCACAAAGGAAGAGGCTGACCCCAAGGAGAAACTGCAGCCTCTTACCCACAAAGACTATTAACCAGGTGTCCCCGCTGGGTCCCAAAACCC
>NW_026057583.1:6346938-6371993 GCF_023721935.1 Panthera uncia | reverse complement strand
GACTAGTAACCAGGTGTCCCCGCTGGGTCCCAAAACCCACAAAGACTAGTAACCAGGTGTCCCCGCTGGGTCTCCATCCAAAACCCACAAAGGCAAAGGCCTCCAGGAGCAGGTGGGATTGTCACTAACGCCACCCCAGCCTGAGCACGCGCGGTGTGGCAGCTGGGTGCTGTGGGTTCTCCTGCACCCAGCCAGGCAGTCCTATGCCAGCCCTGGAAGGAGGCGTGGTTGTCATCTCATCTTACAGCCGATGAGATGGGATCAGAGCTCCTGGAGGGACGGGGTGGCGAACCCCGATCCACCCTGACCCCAGCACTGGTACTCTGAACCACATGCCCTGCACCAGGATGGCTTGGAAAGGAGTGCCTGGTGGGGGTGGGGGGCTGAGCTGTGTGTCCCACGTTGGGGAGAAGGCCCCCTCTAGGCCCCGGCCTGGCCTCTGGCTCCGGGGGTGGAGCTGAAGAAGGGGCCTCCCCTGCTGACGCCTTCTCCAGCCCTGCCTCTGCTGGTCTCCAAACTGCGGTGGATTTCAAGGGGGTTGAGTCTGAAGGACGCCCATTTGGTGCAGAAGACGTGGGCTCCGAGGCATCGGCCCCTGCGGAGAGCTTACCGCTATCTACCCCAACCCCCACGTCCCAGTAACTACGCTGGGTGACTGACTGTCCTCCGTGTCGGGTGTCAGAGAGACCAGGGTTTTTGTGCAGAAAGTAGCAGGATATTCAGGACCCACGGAGTCAGGAGAAAGACTTGGAGCCTGCAAGCGTACCACAGGGCAGGTGTGGACATCCCTCTGCCACGCAGCCAGGCCACGGCCGCTTCACTGGCAGACAGTCTGCCCTCTGGGCTGCAGCTGCACTCACCGTGTAGTAGGCTGTTAGAAAGAAAAAATACCCATCTGCTGTTTTTGAAAAGTCATCTCTGTGGATAATAGGAATGAGATGGTCGCGGCCATGTCCCCATTATGGTCTAAGAGCTATGAGAGCCCATTACAGAACAGAAGGCTCATTTCCCACCCTCCGGCTGAACGCGGCCTGTTTGCAAGGGCAGGCAGGGACACCGTGCACACTATAAAAAGGCACGCTTTCCGCAGCCCTGTGCCAAGCGGAATGGCTCGACGGAGGCTGGACACCGGCGAGTGGGGTCGGGAGGCCAGATCCCTTTGAACGCTGACAACAAGCATCTATCTGTATCCTCCCGTCTGTGTGAATTCACTTCACGAGAGGCCAGTGTTCACCTGCTCTCACTCAGGCCCCACAACAACCCTGTGAGACGGGCCACAGTGCACCGTTGTCCTGTTGTGGAAGTGAGAACACTGAGGGGGCGCCTGAAGGGCTCAGTCAGTTGAGCCTCCGACTTCGGCTCAGGTCATGATCTCACAGTTCGTGGGTTTGGACCCCATGTCAGGCTCTGTGCTGACAGCTGGGAGCCTGGAGCCTGCTTCGGATTCTGTGTCTCCCTCTCTCTCTGCCCCTCCCCCGCTCACACTCTGTCTGTGTCTCTCTCAAAAGTAAATAAAGGGTAAAAAAAATTTTTTTAAAGTGAGAACACCGAGGCTGAAAGACGTGAATGATTTCCCAGTGTCACTGCCTAGTAGGTGATGGGGCTGGAGGGAGACATGTCCTTCTCATGACACTGCTCAGAGCAAGGTGGCCCTGGGGGGATGGGCATGCGCTTCAGCCAGCAAGGGCACCTGCAGCCACCCTCAGGACTCTGCCTCTTCTGTCCCTTGTGAAGACACTCAGCAAATACTCCCACCCCCTAATTACACAGCTTCTGAGTTACAGCTCAGGGCAGATAGGCCACGATCAGGATCAAGTACTTAGAGGAGTGAAGGAGTTAGCACACCCTGAATGGATTCTGCCCTTAATTTACAGCCAGTGCCTTTGCTGTGGGCCTAGACTGAGGGCCGTCCCCCCCAGGGCGGGAAATAGCCGGCCTTTCATGGAGCATCAGAGCCAGAAGTACAGGAGGCTCAACCCCCAGCAGGAGGAACAGGCATTCCCTCTGGATGATCTGGAAAACAATACGGTGCCTCACTTGGGTGTAACTGGGAAACATGGGCTCCGTCTGTGCTGCTCAGCGGTGCCCTAGGCTCCACTTGCTCCGCAGAGGCCCCTGGACATCCCGCCCACTCCTTGTTTGTAAACCTGCCCTCAGGCCGGCAGCAGAACCCACCTGGAGATTTACGGCAAGACACATGCTAGACCAAGGGACCCACAAGGCCAAGGGACCCACAAGGCCAAGGGACCCACTGGCTTCCTGGAGGTCACTGACAGGAGCAGGGATTCGCAGACAGAATTTCGGGGGGGGGGGGTGTGGACTTAGATCACAACAAACAAGGACGCCTTTATCTCCCTGAACCTCTAGACGAATTGAGCATTTCCCTTCATTATGAACGCGGCCAACAAGCCAGCCGCACTAGCAGCCCTGGGTTCTGTCCCCACAGAAATCACTGAGGGTTCGTATCATGCTACAGTTGCTGTAGGTACCTTAAGATACGGCTTCTGCTCTTTGTGGCTTCACCCGGATGGTAGCTGTCAGACGCGCTGCCGGACCTCAGCTGATGGGCTAATAAAGAGATACCACATTGCAATTAAAAAAATAATGCCGATAACCGTATTTCAAAATAATGATTTCATCCATAACCCATATATTTCACATATTTACGAACATTCTGAGAAGGTGTCTATAGCACCAAGAAAGTAACAACGTGAAGATCTCAGACACCCACAGTAACCTTCACAGCGGGCAGAAGTGACAGGTCATGCCCCCCCGGGCGGGCGCAGAGGGCTTTGTAGTTTTGAACTACAGGTTCCGGGGCCTCATCACAGGGTAGCCTGCTCTACGATGGAGTGCAGGGAAGTGCCTTCGGGATCAGTACTCGTGGAAGAGCCAGGAGGGAATCAGGGTTGGGCAGAGGGCGAAGACTGAGCTCCGCGGAGGCCTCCCTGACCCCATGTGCCATTCTGAGCTGTCCCGAGTTGGCATAAGGGGGCCAGGTCCCCTTGGCGTAATGGGGTCCACCCCATGTAGACTGGTTAGTGGGTGCAATCAGCCCAGGAAAGGGACATGACCTTGGGCAGGGCTGCTCTCTCCAGCAGAGCTATTTCCCATATTGGGCCAACGGCGGTGCACCCCACCTCCCAGCAGCTGGGGGAGAGTCACTTGTCCCTGCCGTGGCTCAGGGTGGTGGCTCACAGTCCACCACAGCTCCCACCCTGGGCCTACTGCAGCTGAATCCCTGGATGGAGTCCAGGGTCCGTCATCTTTAAAGCTCTCCCAATGATTCTGATGCTCTGCCAGGTGTGGAAGCCGTGATCCCAGGTGGTAGGAGGGGGAGGGTCTCCAAGATCATGGAATCCAAGGGACTTTGGTCGAGGCTATCCAGCCTGTCAGTGGCAGAGCCGCCCGTGGCACTTCTCCATGTACTGATTTCACGTGACAAGTATTCGAGACACTTACACACCAGGGGCTCACAAATCTCTCAACGCAGGGCCTGCTCGGGCTGGCACGTCGCCTGGGGGGGCTGTGCGTCCACACGGTTTTTCTGCGGGGCAAGCTAAGCTGGCATCTGTCAAAATCCCAAATGTGCCCACTCAGCACTTCTACTCCTAGATATGTGTCCTGAGGAGAGACCTCTGCACGGATGACATGACTTGTGCCCAAGGATGTTCACCCAGAAGTTATTTTTAATAGCAAAACCTAGAAAAAGTCTCCACGTTCATCATGGGGACTGCTCAAACAAAAGGAACCCTATGTGGCCATTAAAAAACACAGGGAGCTCTGTCTCTGTTGATACAAAAAAGTAACAACAACCCCACAAGGTGCATCAGTAAGCACAGAAGGAAGATGCAGAACCATGTTTAAAAGTCACAATTTGGGTGGAAAAAAAGGGAAATACTTAGGTGAATCCGTGAGAGTTCGCAGTTAACCGGGAGCTTTAAGAAAGAGGGAATCGGTCTGATTAGAAAAACAGATTCCATTCAAGGTTTTTCGGGCTGAGAGAATTTAATTCAGGAAACTGGGTTGGGCAAGTGGTACCAGAGTTGAGGAGGCAAGCCGGGGGTGGGGGGCAGCCCCGGCACGGGCCACAGAGGAAGCCGCTGTACCCTAAACGGAGGACAAAGCAGAACAGGACAAAGTAGAACGAGGCTGCTGGCAGAGCTGAGGGGCTGCAGAGCCGTCCCCCATCCCTGGAGGACACACAGCTGCGGCTGGAGAGGCCACCCAACGCGGAGAGAAGGGGAAGTGAGGGCTTTTCCCCCCTACCCCAGACCTCCCGCCGTGCCTCGCCTCCGCTGAGCCCAAGCCCAAGCAGCTGCCCCAGGACCCTGGGAAACGGGGGCCTGTAAGGATCGGCCTCTTGGGGTATGGAGAAGAGCAGGAGGGGGCACGGAGTGCAGCTGGGAGGCAGCACGACCGACCTTGCGGCATGACAAGTGTCTTCAGGAAATGCAAAGAACCTCCCCGGGGCCACATAAGAGGTGCTAACAGGGCTTGCTTCCAGGAGTCAGGGATCTGGAGGGAGACCTAGTTTATGTTAGGGACCCCTTGGGGCTTTTAAATTTTGCACCATGAGCACATACGGCCTATTTGAAGCAAGATGCTTGCCTGACATTCACAGTGGGTCCACTGGAAAGGGCAAGGCTGTTGTATTTTCTCACTGGAAAATATCCCGCCCGCTAAATCTCCCCCCACACTTCCCGTAACGGCCCCCGGGGGACAGCGCAGCAGTTCTTGTGGCCTCTTCTGCCAGTGTCCTCCTCAAACCGCCCCTCTCCCCGCCAGGCTGGGTGAGGGCAGAGGGGGGAGCACGAGCTGGAGGGGACGCATCCTGCCCCACCATCTCACAGCCCGTTTCACAGAGACCTGCTCGCAGCCCAGAGCCTCGGGTGGCCCGCAGACACGCTCTGTATTCACCACTCCGCATGGGGGGCAGCGGAAGGTCCACCTGAAACCCTTGTTTACCGGATGGGCTCCGGGAGCGCCAGGGTGCAGCTTGTGGGCCACAGAGTCAGGCTCACCCAGGTCTCTCACTGGGGGACAGGAGCAGCGGGGCCACCGGCCCAGGGGTCTCTGCCCATCCACACTGCCCACCCCCCCTGCCCCGCAGGGGACCCCAAATGGACTGCAGCACCCCTTACTGAAACCCCGTCCACCGCAGCTTGGTTGGCTACAAGGCAGGACCGCGAATATCTCATCAGTTGCAATGAGGGTAAGTGTCGACAACTGTAAAACAGCTTCTGGCTCAAATACGAGTCCCCTCTTCCTCGTCTTCAAGTGTCCCCGTCCTGAAACCTCACCGGCCACTCAAGGCTCCAATGAGGGCGCCCACGTGTCTGGCCAGGGCCAGCCTGGGACGTGGGCTCCGCGGGGCCAGCCCTTCTGTCTCGAGATCCGGGTGGAGACCTGCCTGGCCAGCTCCCTCCGAACTCAAGGCAGGTACGCAGTGGGGTGAACCGTCCACTACCACGTTCACGGGACTCCTTTCCGGCTAAATTCCGAGTGCGCGTCCGGAGAGAAGAAACTGACAAGCTCCCTGGGCCTGAGGCTGCAGCTCCTTCGAGGCGGGGCTCTCCAGTCTGTCGGCAGATGAGCAGTTGGCACAGCCTCTGCTCAGCAGTCCAGTCACTGGGTGCCCTGCAGGATCACGACAACCAGATCCACGACCGAATGGTGCCCCTCATGCCTTTGTTTCTAAGGGGAGTCCAGGAGATGACCCAGGCAGGGCTCCTGGCCCCAGATCTCTCCTCACCACATGCCGGAGGCCACTCCACCCCCGTGGGGCTGATGCCGCCCACGGTCGTGCAGACGGGAGCCTGCGGCTGGCGCTTACCTCGCTGGCTTCAGGTTATCCTGCCGTGGGCCTCACCGTGACCCCCAGTACAGAGTGTCACCTCTAGGTGCCGGTAGGGTCCCGTAGCGCTCCCCTGCCTGCGTGTGTCCTGCTGCCTGGGTCAGCGGGGCCTGCACAGAGCTTCCCCAAGCCACCCTGTCTCCCTCTCCGTCTGCTAGTGCTTCCTAAGTGCAGCCCCCGGGCATGGAGACGGACACACGTGCCTACCTCCTATCCCCTGGTCCCTGACCTCCCTGGGACTTCGCGGTCCAGCAGAAGAGACAGGCACGTAATGAAACAATTGCAGCTGATGTGGTCAAGGCTCTGCCAGAGCAACGCGTGAGGAACTCCGGGGAGGGAAGAAAAACCGAGGAAAACACACTGAAGTTTTCCTGGACGAGTCAAGGCTCAAGTTCCAGTCACCTCTTGCTCCAGAGCAGCCTCCGTGTGCTTGCAGAGTCTGTGGCTTAGGAATCCGGACCGGGCGCCGTGGGGCTGTGCCCACCCTGCTCTGTGATGTCTGGGCAAGATGAGGCTGTGTGAAGAGTGGGCCCGGCTGCAAGTGTCAACCACAGGGGCCCGTGTGGGCTCCTCAGCATGGTCTCGGGCTTCGGACATGGCGTCTCCGGGACTCCAGAACAAGTGCCCCGAGTGAGCACGGTGGTTGCCGCATGGCCTTTACGGACTTAGCCTCAGGAGACACAGCATCACCTCGCACACTTAGGAGTGGTCAAAGTCAGTGTCAGAAGACCAACCCGACCAAGGCATGAGGACATACGCACGCCTCCTGGCGGGAGGAGGCTGGCAGTTTGCACCCGCGGTTTCACACTGCCCCAGGTGTCCCTCAAGCTGAATTTCGAAGGCAGACTAGAGGTCTGTCAGATGACAAAGCGGGGAAGGTGTCCCAGGCGGAGGGATGGGCACATACAAAGGCCCCGGGGCATGAGAGTGGACTGCCTTACACGAAACGAGAGCATCAGATTTCCCAGGAGCTCACCAAACACCGTCTTCCTGCTGACTCACTAGGCAGCTGTCTGCCCCTGGTCCTCCCCAGACACCGGGGCTCTGCTGCGCCCCAAGCTCAGACACCAGCCCCTCAGCTGAGGCTCAGCCCCATCGTGGGTGGAGAAGCCAGCCCACGTCCCAGCTGCCTGCCCCCCTCCCCTGGCTCTGGGGCGGCAGTGAGCGCACAGGGAGTCGCCACCTGGGCAGGGCTGTGAGTGGAGCCCCATCCGGTCCCCACCCCTATGTTCTCATCCCCGGCTCTCAACGTAGAAAGCCTCGAGGCCCCCAGCCAGAGCTTTCTTGGTTTGGGTTTTCAAGGCACTAAAGGCTCTGGGTCCACTGGCTTGAATCCCAGCAATTCTTTCCATAATGGTTAGTTCTTCTGATTGTAGGCATAAAAACTCAAACTAGATTAAACAAAAAAGAGAAATTACTGGTTCTTGTAACTGGAATGTTCTAGGAGCTAGTTTAAAGAGTATCAAACAATACCAGAATTCTCTCTTTCTCTCAGTTTCTCAGCTGTGTATTTTTCTGTGTTGGCTTCATTCTCAGACAGCGTCTCCCCAAAAGTAACACCCGACGGCTCGAAAGCTCCAGGCTTAACTAACATGCAGAGCCGGCAAACCAAAAAAGTCAAAAGAGGGCATCTCTTTCCTGAAGGCTTGGACTGCAGCCCCAAAGAGGGTTCTAATTGGCCTAACTTAGATCACATGCCCTTCCCAGAACCAGTCACCCCGCCCATGAAGATGCGGTATTCTGACTGACTTTGACGGGATCAAATGCTGACCCCAGGTCGGGGTTAAGAGTTAGCCTCACTGTAGCCACACAGAATCACTTCATTTAAAAAAAAGGGGGGGGGGGATTCCACAACCAGAAGGGGAAAAGAAAACGTGAGAGGAAGACAAAATTTAGCTGTCATGGCCCAGTTGCACACTTCGCGCACTGCACAGTCAGGGGACGGGATGCCCTCTGTCTGCCCAGAAGGGGCCCCTCTATCTAATTCAAGTGGAGGCGGCCGTGTGGACTACTGCTGGGGTGCCACCAAGTCTACCACACTTCCCTTGACCTGGCGCTTCAGTACTGCGTGAACCCTCTTTACCCTTTATCTCCTAGTTCAAACGCCTACTTCTCCGTGAACTGGCGGCCATACGTCAGAAGTTATTCGTGTGCCCACAGGTTCACGGCTTCTGCCTCAGACACGGCCACACAGCTGTCCCGATGTGATTCCTCGTCTGTGTCATCCGGCCCGAGACAGACTCCACCAGAGCAGCAGGTCTGGCCAAGCTGCCCTTCCAGGCTGGCGGAGGACGTGCAGGGGAGAGCACAACAGTGCGACGATCACAGAGGAATGTGAGCCCTCCGTTTTGGTCACGGGAGGCTGTCGGCTGGATCCCCTGGATCTTCTGTCCGCGTCCCTTTGCCCAGCCGCTGGAGACACTGCCCAGAGGAAGGGGCCTTGAACGGCGCCTCCAGAGGGCCACTACCCGGGGCCAAAGCTCTTTCCCCAGGAGACGTCTGGGGACGAGGAGGTGGCTGGGCTCCATCTGGGCCTCACCGAGGACAACCGCGCTAGGGCTCAGCTGCAGCTCCTGATTAAAACCAGATCCCGGAGCTGGGGGCCTTTGGTGAAACTGGATACCTATCATCGTAGGCAAAGGAAATCCACCACGAGAGGGAGGGAGGCTGGCTCGCATCCCGGCACGGCCGAGCCGGGCGGTAAGGCTGCGCTTTCCTTCACGAAGGCCCCCGGGACTCCTTGCTGTGTGGGGCGATGACAGCCCTGAGACACAGGCGCCCCCGTGGAGCCTGAGGAACGTTTCCACTTTTCCTTCTCCCCACCTCCCTGCTCTTGGCTTGCCTTCAGCTGATAGACCTGGGTTCAGTCCCACTACCAACTTTTATTCGGTTAGGGCAAAGTTATTTAATCTGAGCCTCAGTTTGGTCGTCTGTAAAATGGGGGTGAAAACAGTGCCTTCCTGGCTGCCTACTGTAGGATTAAAAGGGATGCTATGAAAAGTGCTTAGCACAGGACCTGGAACACAGAGAGCCCTTAGTAAACGTCAGTTATGCTATGCCTTCTTCCTCCCTCCTTTCCCCCCTTTTCCCATCGATACCATTAAACCACAAACGCATTCCTCGATGACCATAGTAAGGAAAATATTTCACGTCCCTGATGGCAGATGCAGTGGAAAACGCACTGGCTCCGGGGCCAGACAGCCTGAGGTTGTAAATGGTCGCCATTTATCAGCTGGGCGACTTAACCACCGTGAGCCTGAGTGTCTTCATGCAAACGGGGACACCGGTAATGCCTGTCCTGCCCCAGGACTGCTGTGTGTGTCACACGGGGCACCTGTGTGAAGGGGGCGCTGGAAACGGGGAGTCGAAACAGTGCTGTCATTGTTCGTGCTTCCAATACTATGCCTTCTGTCTTGCTGTCTCCTTTTCTTGTTTGGTCCTTCTCTTCCTATTTCCAAGGTCACAAGTCAAATGAACTTGGGGGGGCGGGGGTCAAGTCTTGGAGCTGCAAGAGAACTCCAGGACATTGGTTCAGTCGTTCTATCTGAAATCACTTAGAAAACAAAAAATTCATAAAAATTCAGATTCATGGGTTCCAACCCACACGTAGAGGGTCCGACTCTCTCACTTTTTAAATGAAAAATGTGTTTAAAATTTCAAAAGTGATACATGCCCATTCTAAATGAATGCCAATGATACAGAAATAATGAGTAAAAAAGGCCAGTCCTCCGAGGTAACTGCTATTAACGGTTTGGTGTGTCTCATCTAGGGTTTTGTTTTTCCTGGAAAGGGCTAAGCATATAGTTTTTATTTTTTCCCATAAAACTAGATCATCACTCATTTTCTTCTTAAACTTAACATAGCTTGGACATCTTTCCACACCAGCACACATATGACTACCTCATTCTGTTTAACAGCTGGAGAGAATTCCATGATTGGGCTTATCGTGGTCGACTTAACCATTTCCTTATGGGTGGACACCGCGGGCTCTCGTTGGCGGATCCCACGCGGCCAGTCCAGCCTCTGTCCTCTGTATCGCACAGAGGGGCAGTCGGAGGCCCAAGGAGGGATGTGGACCGGCCAGGATCACGCAGCAGGTCAGTGAGCCGGGTTTACAGCTCTGGTCCCTGATGTGCTCTTGGCATTGAATCACACCACTGGTTTATTTTTTTTAAAAATGGTCACAGGGAACTTAATATTTTTCTGAACCTACTCCTGATACTAGGGAAGAGAAAAAAAACAACAACCAATGTTAACATTATTCCATGTATCTTTGAGAATTGAATTTTTGCTCGAACTTTCTCAGAGTTTTCATTTTTCATTATATTCCTTGCAAGAGTTCGTGAGTCAATAAATATTTCCCAGACATTGTTTCTGAAGCTAATTTTTTTTTATGCTGGCATCCCGAAATCCCCCTTCCGCTGAGTGTGACTGTTCTGAGACCGAGCCAAAGTCCACTTCAGGAACACCCCAAGTCCCTGCCCTTCATTCACCGTAAGTGAGGAGTTTCCTCTCTTGTGAAACAAATGGAATTAAAAAGTTGTGACTGTCATCTATTTTTTCATTATGTAAATTTCTCCAAGTCCTGTCGGTATCTTTTCCAGAAAGATAAATTACCCAGTTGGCAGAGATAGAACACATAATGTTTGCAGAATTCTTGTGAGAATTTGCTCTTTGCCCAGAAATTGTGCTTAATATTCCCAGCAAGAAATGGAACAGTAAGCCCACCTCCCATGAGGGAGAGAGTTTGATTGGAAGCGACCACTGTCCGTCAAGTCACACCCTCTGACGCAACTGCCCTCAGAGCTCGGTGCTGAGCCGCCTGCAAATGTGTCCAAGTCTCCTGCCTCCACCCCATCCCGTCACAGAGGGGCTGCTCAGAAACCGCTCAGATTTCTGAGTAAAAAGGAAAGGAGCTGGCCGGCCAGTGTTGGTAACATCTGAATGTTGTTTAGCATCGTCCTGGGCAAAAGACAAAGGGAACAGAGGACTATGGAGTGGCTCTTTTGTTGGTGAGCTGCCTCTTGGGTCCTAAAACTCTGGCTTCTGTCTTAGAATCAAAAGTAGACCCCTCTCCTGGTCCCTCGATTGTGCCTCCTAAAAGCAGGGCTCCTAGGACAAATGGCTGGTACCAGGTCCGAAGCAGGAAACGTACCAGATGAACTCGGGGCATCTTGTCACTCAAGTGGCAAGGAAGTCATCAAAGACAACTACGGTCCTACCAGAAGGCTGAAGAGTGAATTCGAAGAGGCTCCCACTGGCCAATATGGACCACCTCTCACACCCACTAGGATAATAACTGTAGTGAAGTGAATTGTGTCAGGTAGGTTTCAACCTACAAATTCATAGTGATATCCAAAGAAAAAGATTAAAAATAAAACCCAAAACACATTGGTCACCTGTGAAGAATGCCAGGAGAACCAACTTATTACTTTGAAAACCAGTCGATACAGGAAAGAATCAAACATCTATTGTGCTTTTCTTATTAAACTACACTTCAGGATTACCACACAGTAGATGAGGGTGAGTAACTTCTTATGGAAGTATTCTAGCTCATAAATGAAGAAATGATAGAATATCCCCATGTTTTAACCTCTAGCAAGCACATGGATCTACTCTCCAGCGGCTGCTAACATCATAGAAAGAGAGGAGCTGGACATACGGTCCTCCAAGGAAATATAGCACACCAGCCCTGCTATACTCTTGCCGGAAAAATCCAACCTGAATCTGACTGGACTCCTAGACCTAACTATCAACTTACAAAAATACAGTGAACAACACTGGGGAAATGTAATCATCAAGATCCGACTACAAGCAACTCTATGGGACAACCAGTCTCTCTAAAAATATACATAAAAAACAAAATGAGGGAGAGGGGGACTTATACACCAAAAGAGACTTAAAAGGAAAATCAACTGATCACAAAATATGGTTATTTCCAATCTTGATTTGAATAATCAGGCAAAGGAAGTTATGAGACAATCAGGAAGATTTGAATATTGACAGGATATTTGATGACATTAGGAATTATTTTTAATCTTTAAGGTGTGATCATTGTAATTTTTAAAAAATTTTTTTAACGTTTATTTATTTTTGAGACAGAGAGAGACAGAGCATGAATGGGGGAGGGTCAGAGAGAGAGAGAGAGAAAGACACAGAATCTGAAGAGGCTCCAGGCTCTGAGCTATCAGCACAGAGCCAGACGCAGGGCTCGAACTCACGGACCGCAAGATCACGACCTGAGCGGAAGTTGGATGCTTAACCGACTGAACCACCCAGGCGCCCCTCGTTATAGTTATTTTTAAGGTAATTATCAACATCTAGAGACATACGCTGAAACATTTCTGGGTGAAATCATAAAATGTCTAGGATTTGCTTCAAAATAACTCAAGAGAGGAAAGAGTGAAACAAGATTGGCCTTGAAGGTTGTTGAAGCTGAGTGGTGGGTGCATAGGGAATCATTCTATGATTCTCTCTACTGTTACATATGCTCGAAGTTTTCTATGAGTTAAAAGAAATAATAATAATAATAAAAAGACAGGGCAGTGCAGGGGGGACACCACGGATCTTGATAAGCACCCGAAACGACCCTGGGTGATTCAATTCCTGGGTTCCCTCTCTCCACACCTGAGATGCTTAAACGCAGAGGGGCTCTGATGGATGGGGAGAAGCACAGCTGTCTGTCCAATTTAAGAGTCTGCAGTCAAAGGGGATTCCAAACGCACTCTGGGCTGCATGTTATGAACTCTTTGCGGACTTCACGAAGACTCATTTTCACCAAGGACATACTACATTTCCTTCACCCTGGGGCACGGTGTTTCCTCGACAGTAGGGAGGGCAGACATAGGTGCAAGGGATGTTTTTGACAGAACTGAGGGCTTTGCTGTCTACGCGGTTACGGTAACAGTGCCACGGAGGCAGGAATATCCCTGCAGAGCACTCGTACAGGGCTGATGTCTCTGAAAGGTGTGGTGGGCTAGGTTGGCAGTGTGAAGGCTGCATTTCCAGGCTTGTTTCCCCACATTTTCTCCGATCACATCCTTGTTTACTCCCACACACTGGCGATTATGGTGATAAGAGGCTGAAGTAAGAGGGGACTGAGAAAGATGTCACAAAATGAAGTGGATCTTGCATAAAATGTTTCAACATTACTTTTTCCTTTGAGCAGGATGGCACATTGTGCCGGTGTTCCGTCGCACTGGTCGTCATCATGAAGACAAGGTTTCCTAGAAATCTGCAAGCAAGACAGGCCTCTGTCCTTCTTTCCATGACTCGGTTTATTAGTTAGGAACACTTTTACTTTCAAGAATGGAAGCCACTGCATAACTGGCTTAAACAAAGAAGGGCTTTTTTTCTTTCTTTCTTTTTAAATTTTTTTTTTTTAATGTTTATTTATTTTTGAGACAGAGAGAGGCAGAGCATGAGCAGGGAAGGAGCAGAGAGAGGGAGACACAGAATGTGAAGCAGGCTCCAGGCTCTGAGCTGTCAGCACAGAGCCTGATGCGGGGCTTGAACTCACGAACTGTGAGATCATGACCTGAGCTGAAGTCGGACGCTCAACCGACTGAGCCACCCAGGCGCCCCTTTCTTTCTTTTTAATCACAGCAATACCTCCACAGAGAGGTAGGGACTGTATCATCCCAACGACTTTGGGTTGGCATCTCCGAGATTCTCTTGGCCGTTTCCTCATGGGTACAAGACGGCTGCATCAGCTCCAGGCATTGAGATCTCACACCAGGCTCAGAGGCAGTAAGCAGCAGGTAGCTTCTGGGGCTCTCCTCTCTTATCAGGAAGAAAACATTTTTCCCAGAAAATCTCACTGGCCGAAATACTGTGGCATGGTCAACTCTAGTTACAGAGCAGCTTGGAAAAACAAGCCTGGACTTTCTGGGGCCTCTCCTGGGGGAGGCGGGCAAGGGAGAGGGGCTAGGAAGAGACCCGGCAGGCAACATTTTCACTTTTCTTTTAAATGGGGCTTGGAATCCCTGCCCGACTGCCTTGGAGACCGAATACTAACGGCGCGCCGTGCCCACCTGAAGGGCTAGCCTTGTTGTCAAAGACGTGCTCCCCCACGTCTGCCTTGCCTTGAGGACATCCGTTCAGGGAGGCCTGGATGTTGCAGAAAATTCCGACTTCCCATCAGTCAGATAATCAGCACGTGTTTACAGAGCACCCCCATCGCCAAGCGCTGCAGGAACGGAGAGATGGTTCAGCAGCCGTCCTGGCCTCGGGGACCACACAGGCCGGCAGAACAGGACAGAGACCCCGGCAATGTGCAGTGACGGCACAGGACCACCGCAGGAGCCCTGTGAGCACCAGGCGGGCCATAACGGCGAGGCCGGCGCGGGGCTGGGACAGCGAGGTGAGGCCCCGAGGGCGGCCATCGCGGACACTAAAACCAGAACGGTGCGAGAGGCCCAGGCGCGGGAGGGGGTTGGGACCCTGGCGGCTGCAGGGCTAGGCTCACTGGTGTAGGTAAAGCCCTCGGCCCCCCGCGAACCTCCACTGACCTAACCTTCACCCCAACCAGCCCAGGCAGGTTTCCCGTCCGCCCCAGGGGAGAACCTACCCAAGGTCCGGCCAACTTCGGCCCACTTGCCGCTGCCTTCCGGCCTCCCCGACAGGCTCGGCCCCGCCTGGCGCGGTCACGTGACGCGGCCTGGCCAATCGCCCCGCCCCGCCTCCAGCGGTGATTGGTCCACGCGGTCATGTGACCGGAACCGCTAGCAGAAAGCCAAAAGGGAGCTGGCTTCGCGGTGTGCCCCGCCTGCTCGGCGTCTTCGACGTCTGGGCAGAGCACATTCCTTTCTGCTGAGACTGGCTGCAGGGGGGTTTCTGGCACTTGCGAACTGAAGGTGTGCCCAGGAGGCGGCCCTTGTGTTTTCTGTTTTACCGGGTGAGGCCAAATCGGGGAAGGCCTTAAATGCCGGGCAGCTGTTTGACCCGGGGATTGCCGAGCAGCGGAGTGTCACGTGCAGTGTTTTTTTTTTAGTGAGATGAGTCCGCTGACAGTGATCTTTGTGTGGGTTTTCATCCTACACGTGTGTAAACTCTGTATCCTACGCAAGGTGTGCACACGCTTAAGACTGCAGCAACAATTCCCGGATTGCGTTCCCTGGAACACCAGTGTCCCCTCAGGGTGTGCCAAGAGGGAATGAGAAACGCTGTGCCTTTTTTTCCTGGAAAATGAGAAAGGAACAGGACTTAGGAGAAAGAGGCTACAGCGATGTTCTGAGTGAACCACTGGTGCTGTGACCGCACGTCGTCACCCGGACGGACGTGCCCTCGTGCCTGTGGGCTGACGTGGGGGGTTACAGCTGGTAGCCTCCGTCACTGTACCTGTGCTTCATCTCCCGAAAAGACAAATCAGAAGGAAACACACGTGCCCTATGGGACGTGTCCTAAAGAACAGGACGGAAATGGATGCTCCCGTCAACCAGGACGCGGGACGGGCACCGAACGGCGGGGGCAGTGTCCCTCATGCAGCAAATCCAGGTCTGGAGAAGCCGGTGCTGCAGCAGGAGCCGGGAAGTGTGTGTACCAGGATGTCAGGCCTTGCTCAGTCCGCCCGTAGGGAGGAGCACTCAGTACCCGCCGGTGGAGTCCAGACGGGCCAGCCCTTGTCCGTGCCGCCAGCTTGGTCCCCTCGCTTCCCTGGAGTCTAGCACCCTCGCAGGCGGGTTGGCCCTCCACGTGGCCTTCCTCTCCACTGCTTACCAATTCCGGCACCCTCCCCACCCTCACAGGCCCCACTCCAGACCTCTTTCCACAAGAAGCCATCGAGCAACGTCTCTAGTGCTTGCTCTCTGCCACAGGACACTGTGTTGTGCAGGGTACTGAGTGTGCGCTTGGCTGTCTCTAGCAAGTGCTTAAGCCCCAAAGAGCAAAATGGAAGGAGTGTCCTGGCGTCTGTATCCACTGTCGAGGGGGCACTGGGGCTGTTTTCATGAAGGGCTTTGAGAAGTTCTGGGGACATGCAGAGGTGGCTTCGGGTCCCAGGAGTGTGTACGGCCCAGTGTCAGTCTTTCTCCTGACCCCAGCCCAGCCCTTGCTCTGATACTTCAGGGCCTGGGAAGCAGGGCTGTTAATGGAGCCACTGGTGTTTTCGTGGAGGGCAGCACGACAGAGGAAGTCCACAGAGGGCCAACAGGCAGGCTGCGGATGTGAGCTCCATCGAGCCCTCCCCACACAGTTCCGTGTCAGCAGCAGAGTATTAGGGAGGGGCTGAGCTCCCCTGTTGCAAAGTGGGGCCCTGGACTTCGGAGGTGTGAGGTTTTAGGTAAATTTGTCCTCATCTACACTCAGGTAGTGGCCCCTGGGCCTCAGGGTCTGCCTCATGAGAACGTGAGCTCTTTGGGGGTCACCTTCTGGCCTCGTCCATACCTGTGCCCTGTTGGTCAGCTAACTCTAGCCTGGCTCCACCAAGACCCACATACCTAGGACAGCAAGGAGAGATGCCCAAGAAGCCAGGAAAACAAAGTAACTGAGGGCAGGGACGACGATGGCAGGGTCCGCGGAGTGGTGGACTGTACAAGTTCCACTTAAAAGGGGGGGAAGTTGTCAGCTGTGACCCTGCGGGAATGTTGGTTCCGGAATGTCAGGCTTTCCCAAATTTCTCTTCAGGAAATAGAAATCCAGAGTTTTATGTGAAATCTGATTTTACAATGTAAGAGTTGGCAACTGTGGAGTGCTGTCCACCTACATATCCTGACTCTGTCCTGGGAGGGGGGACAGCCCCTCAGCACCCCTAGGCTCCACTTGTGTTTGGCCAGTGGGTAGCATAGGTAGATCAGAGACTGAAAGCTGGGAGGTCAGGATACTTAACCCCCTAGCTCCAAGCCAAGCTGAACCCTCCACCCTCCATCCCCCACCCCCATACATGGGGGCCATGGTTGGGCAGTGACTACATTCTTCTGTGCACTGCCACAGCTCCCACATGGTGGTCTCCCTTCCAGGCTATAGCTCTTCTGGTCTGGGACCCCTCTGTCCCAGGCGCAAGGGAGTAATGGCTCCCCCAGTTCCAATCTCAGTGCTGCCCTGTCCTTTGTCGATTCCCTTCATCCTGTCCTTGTAGATGCCTGTGTAAACAGTCCCTTTATTCTGAGCTCCCCTCAATTAACCTTTTGAATGTGCTCCCCCTTTCCTGCTGGGAACCACCAGTATACAGACTAATCCAATTAGAAAACAATGCCATGAGGTCCCAGCACACCTGGACCTGTAGTCCGGACCCAGGTGGAGGGGGCCCAGCTTCCACCCCTGCCGTATGCACCCGGCACGGGACTAGGTGGCAGGCCGAGGCTGCAACCACGACACAGAACACGTAGTGCTAAGACAGCAGGTACACGGTAACCCCGTGCTGAAACTGAAGAGGCAGTTCAGAGACAGGAAAAGCCTTGAAATGTGGCCAACCAGTTTAATGACTGACAAACCATGCGATGCCAGACTACGGAGCGCCAGGGACTCAGAGGTACAGAGGCCTCGGGGGGGGGGGGGGGAACACTACCACACTGTCGCAGGGAACATGGGGTCACCTAACGTTGATATGGGGTAAGGGAAGGTCCACTGGCAGCCCAGACCTATGACATTTCTCAGGGAACATGCACCCCACCCCCAAAGCCGCAGGAAGCCGGCCACCTTCACTCCCGAACGTAAATCCTCGTGCAGACCACGTCATCGGCGCCAAAAGTCTGCAGAAAAGGAAAAACCATCAGAACAGATGCCTGTGAAAAACTGTTTAAAGCATATCGCTAATAAGGCCACTTACTGCCCTGTTAAAAACTCTTGGTAACAGACATTCAATTTCCTGTGCCATGTGCTCATGCTAACGGCCAAGGTCTTTTTTTTCTTCTGTTTTTCTCTCTTAAGCTCCATGCTGGCAGAGAGGCAGCTGGGGAGCAGAATTGTGCGCAGTTTTCCTTTGTTTCTGAAGCCTGTGAATGCTGACTTAAGAAATGTTTTGGTTTTAAAAATTAAACTGAAAGCGGGGAGAAGTCATATTGGACGTTTCAGGGGTGGTTCCGTCTTCTCAGGAGAGCAAGGGGCCAGGACAGCTGTAGCCAGTGGGGGGGTGGGGGGGAGACGGGGGACAGCCGGGCAGGACAGCATTGGAGGGTATAAAGAAGCTTCCAGGAAGTGGCTGCCCACACTCAGTCACCTGCAAGCTAGAGAACTGGTCTGAGCAGCAGCGGATTCCAGACCCCGCTCTGCAGCACATGGCTGGGAAAGCCGGGCACGCACGTCCCTGCCTCCCTTGCTGGTTTGGAGTGGGAGGGGTGGAATAGAACAAGACGACCCCAGAGGCTCTTTCCAGCTAAAATTCTATGGTTCTTTGTTTATCTGTTTGCTATGGGGAGGGCACAAATCGCTCCACAGACAGAGATTTTCCTTCTGGGCCCTGAGATGGTATCACCCATGAGTTAAGTTTATCTTAACTCTCCCCCAAAGTAGCAGTTATTCACAGGCCTGCCTCCTGGGCTCTCACAAGCGGTCAGAACAGGGAAAGCAGTATGTTTTAACAAAGAAAACCAAAAAACAAAATTCTCCAGTCTGAAGACCTGATGTGGGCATGTCTGCAGACATACACTTTGGGGGGGGGGGGCTCCTATCTCTCAGATTCTCAGAGGGGCCTGAGGCCCCAGAGAGGCTGAGAGCCTGGATAAACCTGGGCCTTCAGGTCTGGGCCCATCAGCTGACTGTGAGATGGCTCTCAGGGAACATGTGCTAGGACATTATCTTGATGTGCATTTCAGGGAAATACCAGTTATGAGTGACACTAAGGAAGCAAATGCCCATCACCAACTTCTTTCCCAAGTAGGGGCTCCTGGTCACACAGGCACAGCTGTCCTGTGCTCCCTGCTCTGGACACCTCCTCTGTCTGCAGACAATTCTCTGTCCGGGGAAGGAGGGCAGGGGGCCCACCGAAATTCACCTCTGCATGTGCCGACCTTTCAGCTCTACGGCCACGGAGTGGTTGGGGGTTTGACTCTTTCCGCGTGCTGTGACCACCCTAGCATCTGACACCTCACCCAGGCCAACAAGTGGCTTCATGATTCAAGAAGCAAATTACATTTCCAATCACATCCGGGATGTCTTTCTCAGCCTGCAGCCATGCTGAAAGGTTCCTGAAAGAAACTCTAGAATGTTCCGGAGTGGTCTGAGGGAAGATACTGTTTCACAGAAGGCGGCTTACAGCCCCAGGGGACAATTTGCTGTTGGCACTGGAAAAGCTTATTTCAACTTAACTAGGATAATTTGCCTCTTGTTAAAGAGACAGCATCTCCCTGCATTTTGGTTTATTAATGATAACAAGCCTTGAAACAAAAGCCCGTATTTCAGGTCTCAGATGCCAAGAATTCATGCTCCCTCTGAGGCTCATGGTCGTCAGCTGAGCCAGAGAAGGACGCACAGCGGAACGGGGTGGGGGTGGGAGTGCTGGAGTCCTTCCAGCAGACCGTGCTCTGGCAGCTGGGATGTTACAAGGTTAATAAAATCACACTTTCTTGTACAGCAAACCGGCCGGCCCTCAGCCATGCTCCAGAACTCTGGAGGTCTTTGCTGGCTCTGGTACCGGTGACGCTTTTGTTTCTTCTCCTAAACTCCCACGTGTCAGCCTCAGATTGCTCCTCCAACCCCATCAAGTATTCCTTCCCTGGAAACAGCATTAACCAGGTTGCAAAGGAAGCCAGTGCCTTCTCCATAAAAGCAGAAAGTACTTGGATCATTGCGGGGGAAGGACAGGAGAAGCCAGCTCAAGCAGCCTCAATGAAAGTAGCAGAGACAAGATCAACATGCAATTTCAGGGCTGAGGGCGACACCGGGGTCACGTGTTAGTGTAAGGCCTCATTCTACAGCTTGGGAAGGGAAGGACCACGCCCAGGTCACACAGGGTGGCTGTCCCACTCTGCTGGCTCCCTACCCAAGACTACAGGGTGACATTTGCTAAGACGGGCCGAGGAGCCGTCTTAGAGGGGAGATGGTAACAATATGCATGATAGAGAACAAAGGGGGGGGGTGAGGCAGTGGGGGATGGAGTTATTTCAGGGAAAGCTTGGTCTCTTCTGAAACATAAAGAGACAGTGACATGAGCATTGCCCTGTCCTCCCTGTCTTCCTTTGCCCCCAACACTGAAAGTTAAGGAGAAGGAGGTGTGTGATTAAACTACAGGGGTTTCTAACTTGGCCTCACCAGGTACATTTTGTGTGGCCAGGAATGTTTAAATTGTTTTAATCTGAATACTTTAAGTTGAGCCCACCTTTTCCAGTTCTAAAGCCCCACCGCCACACTGTGTCACACTTACACTCGGCCACTCCCCGAATTAGCATTACGTCCGGGGGCTCCCTAAGGCCAATGCAGTTTGTAAGTAAGTCTAGGGGTAAAAATGCTCTCAAAGGCTCCCAGTGCTGACGTATTAAAATTCCTGAAATCTTTCTCCGGCAGCAAAATGGGGGATGAGGAGGGGGAAGGAAAGAAAAAAAAAAACAACTCTTCTGCAGAGTGAAACACCCTGCGACCTCCCAGAGCCCAAGCACTCTGGCTCAGAGCGAGCCACCGCGTCGCCATGGGGATGCACAGCGCGGCCACTGCAGCCCGCCTCTGGCCCTGCTCTGCCTCTGCACTGTGCTCCTTCCACACGTAACAATGATTTCCTCTGACTTAAACTGTCACCTCAAGCTTTCCGCTCCAATGTTAACCCAGGGCAAACGGAGTCCCTCTGGGTGAGGGAGGACCGCGTTCTCACGGCCCGCTGTGGGCGTCATCTGGGGACTGCGGGCTCGATCTAGGGCCCAAGCGCCTCACCAGGATGAGCTCGTCGTTGGCCAGCTCGCGGGTCCAGTAGGTTTTCGGGCCGTCGCCCTCGAGGAGAGTTTGCGTGCAGTGGATCTTGTTTTCATTCTCCCAAGTGGCCAAACTCTGCGGGTGGGAAAACCATTAGTGACATTAATTACGGTCTTGGCAGCGGGAGCAGAGACAACAATGAACACCAGAGTCACTGCTGTGGAGAAAAGCAACACATGGTCCCTGTCAGCGGGGCACACAGCCCTGTGCTGCACCCTGTGGAGTCCAGATCCAGAGGGCTGGTCACGGATTTTATGGGGTATAAATATACCTTGTATCCCACCCCTGCACTCACACTCACACGCCACTGACCCATGCTTTACATCTCCAGGAATAAAATTAGAGGATGCAGGGTTTCATTTGTGTCAAAATGGACTAGCCCTTCAAGCAATTGGGATATTAAGGACAAGAACCTTCACATCCGAACTATACAATTTTAGAACTGCCGAGACACCATATTTATAACCACACCCAGAATGAACAGGCCAGGTGCTCCTCCCTGCACGGTTCTGGGATAACATCTTCTTTTCTGTTTGCCCTCAGATCGCTCTGATAAACCCGGGGATCTCCGGCTCTGAGGGTAAAACGCTGCCACTTTCCAGGTTACATCCCTCTAGGAACATGGAATCATGTTGGAGGTGGGAGGTGAAAGGGGCATGCCCTGCAGTTTCCCCAGTATGTGCACAAAGCAAAATGCTCTACAGCCGGGTAGGGCAGGGGTGGGGGGGGCGGGGGGGGGGGGGGGGGTAGGGGGAGGGGGATATGGAATGTGCTCACTTTCTATACTCTTTCACATACTTTCTATACACTTTCACGTACTCATTTTCTAACTAGCATCTGGGGAACAAAAAGCCCCAACTTTCCAGGCTGTTGCGTGAGCCTTTGAGTTTTTATAGGAATCACTGTCACTGGCAGTAGCCACCACCGATGTCCCCAGCTGAGCCCTGCTGACTGCCAGGCTGTCTCCCAGTGACTCCCAGACCTTCACTGTTACTACCTCTACCCACTCTTTTGTTTTTTACAAACGGTACAGTGACTAGAGGCTCAGATCCTGGCAGCTCCAACCCCGGACATCGTTTTCTGGCCGCGCCAATTCTGTGGGCCAAATATTGTCACGTGGGTCACCTCCTGGGGGCTGCGTCTCTGTGTCCTTCTCTCAAACCCAGTGCCCAGAGAGTCCCACTCTGCAGATGAAATAGGCAACACTCAGGAAAGGTGAAAATCAATTTCTCACTTTCTCCCAACTTTTTTTTGTTGTTAACACTGTAATAGGAGGGAGACTTTTTAAAGAAAAGGTAGCAGCAGCGATTTTTTTTTTCCATCTGTCCCCCCACTCTATTCCAGAGATTAATGATACGCAATTTTTGCCCATCTAAAAAAGGAATGTACAACCGCTAGCTTCAGTCCGCTGGTTCATCCCTGGGGCCGATATACATAGAAATACAAAAGTCTTGCTCTTGAGGATTAAGAAAGCCCTTCTCCCCGCCAGAATCTGCCTTGCTTTTGGAAGGATTCCGCCTTTCCTTTAAGACAGCAAGCTGAGGGCCGGAGGGAGAGGTGCCTGCCCAAAAGGCTGCCTAAGCTGGATCCGGAGCGTCCCCGGGGGGCCCGGGGACCCGGGGGGGGGGGGGGGGGGGGGGGGGGGGGCGGGAGGCGAGCGCTGCAGCTCCACCTGCGACAGGAGACGTGGCGGCGGCGCAACCCGGCCCTGCGGCCCCTGCAGCTACCTCCGCACCGCAGCGCCAGCGCCTGGGCACGCACCCGCACACGCACCCGCTGCGGGCGCCGCCGCCCGGGGTCTCCGGCAGCTCCCGCGCGGCTGCGAGCGCGGCGGGGCGGGGCGGATCGGGGGTGGGGTGGGGTGGGGTGGCGTGGCGTGGCGTGGCGTGGCGTGGCGGGGTGAGGGCAGACCCTCTCCCCAGCCCAGGGCAACCCACTCGCACAAATCCTCCCTGCAAACAGCCTGTGCGCGCGCTGCAAGGAAAGCGCGCCACAGGCTGCGGCGGCCCGGGGGTGGGGGTAGGGGTGGGGGTGGGGATGGGGGGATCCGGAACGCCGCCCGGCTGCGGGGCCTCACCCTGCACTTGCGTCCGTCCACAGTCTCCTCCTCGAAGCCTTCTCCGACCTTGAAGTTGATCTCGGTGGTGCGCACCGTGGTGGAAGTCTTGATGTAGAACTGATCCCCGTCCTGGCGGATCTCCACGTGCGGCTTGGACGCGGCCGCCACCGCCACTTTCCGCAGCATGGCGTTCACACCTGCGCGGGACCGGAGGGCCGCGCCGCGGGCTCAGGTCCCAGGGCCGGCCCGGCACTCTCCAAACCCTCCGACCACAGACAGGGACCTCAGGACGGACCCACTCCTCTCCCGACCCTCGCCCGGATTTCCGAGATGAGACGCTGAGGCTCGGGGTGGGGGGTGGGGTGGGGTAAGCGGCTTTTCCCGAGCAGCACGGTGAACTCGAGTCTCCCAGTGTAAAGGCCCTGACCCGTCCCGGACTCCGGCGAGGATCCCCCCCCTTGCGCGGCTCCAGCACGAGACGAGGCCGAACCGTCGGGGAAGGCGCCCAGCCTCCAGCGCTCGTCCGCGGGGCGCGCGGCTCCCGGGCTGCCCTCGCCAGAGCTCCCACGGGGTGGCCCTGGGACGCTCCCCTCGCCCTCGCCCTCGCCCTCGCCCCGGGGACTCCCCGCTGCCCGGGCCGGTCCCGGAGCCCACCCCCGCGGGTCCGGGGCGCCTCGGGGCCGCTCGCCCTCGCAGGCGCGCACAGACCGCGGCGGCTTACCCAGCGCCTTGAGGAGCTCGTCGAAATTCTCGCTGCTGCGCATCTTCCAGGTGCCGGCGAAGTTGGGCATGGCGCGGGCTGCGGGCGGCTGCGGACGGCTGCGGGCGGCTGCGGGCGGCGACGGCGCGGCGGGCTCGCTCCAGCTGCAGGGCGGAGACTGACGCTCTGCGCCCAGCCTGCGTGCCCGAAGTCCCGGGGAGGGCGCCCCCCGCCACGCCCCCGCCACGCCCCCGCCACGCCCCCCCGCCCCCCGCCCCCCGCCCCCCGCCGCCCTACCCGCTACCCCGCTCCCAGCCCGCGGGGCCTCGCGCCGCGGTCGGCACCCCGGTCTCGGTGCTGCGCCCCCGGAGCCCGCTCTCCTGCAGCCGGGGGTGGGCCCTGGGGGCGCGTCGGACGCTACAGCACTGGCCCCGGAGCGGACAGTTGCCGCAGCGGGGCGGTGGGGACGTGGGGGAAGCATTGCATCAGCCTCTGTACTTGTGTGCATGCTTGAGAGTAACTATGATATAAAGTTGAAATAAAGTGCGTGGTAGGGCTGTCTGGGTTGGGAGCCGCGCCCTCCCCACTCCCGGTCGTGCCTTCGGGGTGTGCGCAGCGGGTTTCCTACCGCTCCAGTGCGGGGTCCTATTCCGCACCCCCCCACCCCCACCCCCACCCCCACACAACACTGGCGCAGGACCAATGGGAGCGAGTGGCGGGAAAGGCCCGGCCCCGCGCGGCCCAGGCCCTGCGCGGAACCCGGGGTCCGGCGGGGTTGCTGGCCCTCACCGTCGGCGTGCCCAGGGCAGGAGGCGGCTCAGGCCGCAGCGCCACCGGACTGCGGTCGCCAGGGCTGGACACAATGACCCCGGAGCCCTAGGCAGGAGCAGGCTGTTCTGCCCAGAAGTGTGGCTCTGCACAGTACAAAGGAAGTCCCCCTTCTCCCTTTGCTCCCAAATACACACCAACCACGTCTAAGTCCCCGTAGTGTCTCCAGCAAGGGGCACAGACACTCCACCAGCCCTGTGAGCCTCCACGCCAGACGCCGAGGTTTCCTTCCGGTCTCTGTCCGGGGTTCCTTCGTGCCTGTGCCTCAGCCAGCCTGCACGACTTGGGGTTCTAGAAGCCGCCATGCCTCTGCTCCTGAACCCTGTCCCGGAAATGCCCTTCTCCTCTCCTCTCTTCTCCAAGTCACTAAAATCCATCCTCGTGCTGTCTCTTTTGTGATATTCACGTTCCCAATCAGATGTGAGGATTTTTCTCTCAACCCACAGGATCCTCGTTTGGCTTTGCTCTTGTTCAGGTTCATCCCGCCATAAACTGAGCTCGTGCGGTGCAGTGACCGAGTGTTCGTTCATCAACCTGTCCTCTCTCGCTCAAGCTCAGCCAGGTGGGGCTCCATAAATAAGCATTGGTTGGAAGAGGGTGTAAGTGTTGTATAGCCCTGAGGAAGTGGGGAGGGGGCCCCCAGAGGGCTGCAGGAATCTGTGCCCACTCCCTGCTTGAACAGGCTCTGGACCTCTGGAGGTGGCTGGGGTTGGGCTCCTGCCCTGAGGCCCTGAGGCCCTGAGGCCCTGAGGCCCTGAGGCCCTGAGGCCCTGAGG
>NW_026057583.1:6342426-6346928 GCF_023721935.1 Panthera uncia | reverse complement strand
CCTGAGGCCCTGAGGCCCTGAGGCCCTGAGGCCCTGAGGCCCTGAGGAGCTGTCCTAGAAACCCACTGAGGGTAGGACAGGGGAAAGAGACCATCCCCGCTGGCAAGAGATGTGGGCAGGGCTGGCCTTACCAGTGTGAGGCATGTGCAGTCACACAGGCCCCTGTCCTCAGGGGGGCTTGGTGGTTGGTTCAATGCTCTGCAATTGCCATCTTGAAATCCTTAATCATTTTTGAACAATGTGTCCTGCATTTTTATCTTGCAATGGGATCCACAAATTATGTAGCTGATCCTGAGTGTGGGAGGCAGAGGATAGGCTTGCTACACACTCAAACTCACTTCACAGAGTCTCTGCTGTCTCTACAGTGAGGGAGAAAAACGGGGGTGCCATCCAGCTAATGCAAGCCTCCACCCCCACCCGACACTGCTCCCCAGCAAGTTTTTTCAAATATGTTTTTAAAGTTTATTTGTTTTGAGAGAGAACGTGAGCAGTGGAGGGGCAGAGAGAGAAAAGAGAGAGAGAGAATCCCAAGCAGGCTCCGTGCTGTCAACACAGAGCCTGATGTGGGGCTCAAACGCACAGGCTGTGAGATCGTGACCTGAGCCAAGATCAACAGTTGGACGCTCAACCGACTGAGCCACCCAGGCGCCCCTAAGCTTTTGCCATCTTAAGACCAGGGCTCGGGAGGGGCTGGGGAGGAGCTGGAGGGGCTGGAGGGCAGCAGAATTGGGAGTCAGGACCATAGGGAAAGCCCCTGAGGATAGTCAAGGCTGTGGGTGAAGCGTGCACGTGACTGGCAGGTCTTGAAGCAGAGGCAGTGGGTAGGCAGAGGGGGAGAGGAGAAGAGGAGGGAGGAGGTCGTGGTAATAGAATGGAGGGATGGGGCGAGAGGGACCCCGTGAAGTCGTCCACCCTCCAGCTGGGGCTGCCGTGATGGGAAGACAGTGGTTGGTGCATTGTCCAAGCACCAAGGGTGGGATCAGGGTCCAGGAATGGGGAGGGCACAGCCAGTTCAGCATTTCTGGGGGAAGTGGGCCTGGGTCCTTGTGAGCCTATTGTGCTTAGTCATGACGTTTGAAGGTGGCCCGGACACACAAAAGGGGCTAGGGCTTCTTAGGAGCCCCAAATCTCATCAGGGGCCAAAGGGAGGGGAGGGCAGTCTCCTGTCACTGGGCCTGGGGGGCCCAGAGTGAAGAGGGCAGAGAAAACACTGCCACCGTGGTGCCTCTGTGGACCTAGCCTCAGGATCCATTGCACGGTCCCTGCTGGGTAGGGATCCAGCTCAGGCCTGGGCCTCAAACAGGTTGGCAGAATCGCCCTACCCCTCTGAGCCTTCCTGCCATCCCTCATTCCTTCTCCAGTTTGACTCTTCTGTTCACCAACTCCTGCCAACCACCTTTCTGAGCTGGGAACTGGGCTCAGATCTGGGAGCAGTGACCACTGAAGGTCCAGGTCCTGTCTCGAGGGTCCAAATGTTTAACCAGGACGGGGGATCCTAAGCCATCTGTGATCACTGCTGATCAGGCTGCTGGCGCCCAAGAGGCAGGCGGTTGGCCTGACTTGGGTCAGGATGCAGAGCCCATCCAGAGGGGCATGATCAGAAAGAACCACGTGTGTTGAGATGGGAGCTGTGAAACAGTGCCTGTGTTTGGGGGACCACATGTCTTCCTGCGAGGCTGGAGTGCACAGCCTGAAGGGGGTTCACAGGGGGTGATGGGAGGTGAGCAGAAGCACACGGGGCCACGAAACAGTATTCCCGGAGTGGAGGCCCGTGGAAGGGTTTTGAGCAGAGGTGAGCTGTGGTCCTGTTGTCCGTTTGCGAAGCTGCCCCAGCCTCAGTGTCGGGAACGCATGGGAGGGTAACACTGCCAGGGCGCCGGGAGGAAGCCCACGCCACAGCTCCCGGACCCCAGCACACAGAGGGGAGGTGGGAGGGCACGGTGGCAGATGTGCGAGCCAACAGACGGATGCAGGGAGACAGAGAGGACAACAGACAGTGGGGGCCAGGGTCTGGGGCCTATGCATCCTGTGAGGTTGGAGAGCGTGTGCCCTGGGGCTGCTGGGGCAGCAGGGAGGCAGGCAGAGATGAAGACTGCCATTGAGGAGAATGAGGGAGGCCTGCAGGTGCTGATACACATCAGGAATCTCCGAGGGGCCCTAGGCGTGCGCATCTGCCTCCGGGGCTTGAAGCCCGCTGCAGAAGCCGCTTTGGTCGATTCCACAGGAGGTATTGTAAGAAGTGACTTGGTCAGATTGCGTCTTGCACCCGTCCCTCTGGCGGCCTGTAAGGAGGACGGACGGAGGCTGGCGGAGAGCCCAGGCGCTGGCCTGTGAGGAGCTGGATGCAGGTCCAGGCCGAAGATAAATGGGCTGAGCTCGGGGAGGGCCGGCTCGAGCAGTGCCTAGACAGGAAATCGGGAGATCGGGAAATTGGCAGGGCCCCTCATGGCTCCCACGGGGGCAAGTCCGTGAGCTCTCTGCGGACACCTCAGGGTCAGGCACCTTGGGATCCAGGGACCCCAGAGTCCAGGCCAAGGCGGCTGTCTTCAGCTGGCCGCTGTTGCCTCTGGGGTAAGGCCAATTCCTGGAGTTTCCTCCCCTGAGGCAGATTTCTCAGAAGCAGGAGCTGGGGCCTGGGCCCTCTCTCCAAGACCCCTTTGTTCTCTGCCTTTGCAGACCCCTTGTTTCCAGCTCCCCCCAGGCCACTGACCTGCCTCCATCCTGGCCTTTTTGCTGAGCTTTGCTACTTTTGCCTGGAGGCAGGCCAGAGCCCCAGCCTCCCAGGGGCCCGTTGGCCTGGCCCCATGCCCTCAGGCAGGCCGAATTCATGCCGGAAGAATGGGGGTCAGAGTTCAGTCCCTGAAAGCTGGGGGCTCTGGAGAGGGTCCCAGTGGGGGTCTTCAGGACAGCTCTGTGTGTGTGTGGGGGGGGAGGGCTGGGGACACTGCTGGGACAATCTGGGAGTCAGCAGAACAGGACAAAGAAGACCTGGATTGTGGGGCAAGGCCGGGGTAGGCGCCCACCTGCCCTTCTGGGCGAGCTTCTTCCAGGTTAACGGAGTGCAAGGAGCACTGGATGGCGGGCGTCACCAGGCCGGCGCTGGTCCTGGCGACCACAGAGTCCCACAGAGGAACAAGCACAAGTCCTTAACAGTTCTTGGCTTTTACTAAGGATCAGGCATGGGAGCAAGTGCTCCATGAATACTCACACACGCAGCTATGGGTTCATCCCTCCTACACCGCTGTCCCGTGAGTACTCACACGCGTACACGTGCATTCATTCATCCTATCCCGCTGTCCCGTGAGTGGCACTCAGTCATTGGTGAGGAGACTGCAGCACAGGAGGTCATCAGCTGGTTGGGACAGATCTGGGCAGTGAGCCCAGGAGGGCTGGCCCCAGATGTGAGCTCTTACCACCCCACTCTGCTGGCTCATCATGCACATGGAGGGGGCTTCTGGGCCCGGGCCAAGCGATGAAGTGGAGTGGGGCCCTCATCCCTGGCTGCCGGCCCCAGGCATCAGGTTTGTGGCGATCTCCAGGACCTGGGATTTCTGACCTTTGAACCTACAGAGAACAACTCTGCTTAAAACCCGGAGCCGGAGGAAGGGGTGTGGCAGGTCCAACTCTGTCAACCTGGGCATTAGTCCCAGACTGCCATCGAGAGCCCATTCCCTGTGGAGCAAGTCAAAGCACGGTGAGCCTCAGTGTCCTCCTCTGTGACGTGGAAACGAAAATCCCAGCCATGTCTGCCCTAAGAGGTAAAAGGAACTCATGAAAACCAAGGGCGGTGCACCCCTCTCAGTCCTGGCTCGTCCACCAGGCCCCATTGGAGCTCTGGCTTGTCCTTGGAGCGATGGTTTCACTCATCCATCAAATATTTATGAAACACCTACTTTGTCCAAGGGCCTGCAATTCTCAAACTAACCCAAGGGGGTTGTTATTACACCCACTTTATAGATTTGGAAACTGGGGGTTAGAGGTTAAGTGACTCGCTCAAGGTCAAAGAAGTCAGGGTGTGTCATCCAGGGTCTGAGGCTCCTAAAAGCTGAGGGGTGAGGCTGGCCCCCAAATTCCATGAGGTGGAGGGGAAGAGGGAAGTCGAGTAGCAAGCCAGCCCCTAGTAAGAGGGACAGGCAGTGACAGAGGGACACGGGAGCATCCACGTGATGCAGGAGCAGGAAGGAAGGACTGTGCCAGGGTCAGGCCGGGAGCCTTCAGGGAAGGGGACACCTAGGGAAGCTGGAGGGCTCTGAGTTTGCCGGGTGAACATCTCGGACCGAGGCAGCAGCAAGAGCACAGCCTGGTGGCTCGAAAGGCAGGGAAAGGTAAGGGGATGTCCCGTAGGCTGCAGCAGGAGAGCAGGGGTCTGAGAGCTGGGAGCCAGCCTGAGGGTGTCACGGAGGAGCTGGGAAGGCTGCCTCTCCTGCTGGAGGACACCCTGTCGGGGACACAGCTGTCGGGGACACCGCCTGTCGGGGACACCGCCTGAGAGGGACACTGAC
>NW_026057583.1:6235430-6342416 GCF_023721935.1 Panthera uncia | reverse complement strand
TGAGAGGGACACTGACTGCCTGTCGGGGACACCGCCTGTCGGGGACATCGCCTGAGACGGACACTGACTGACTGTCGGGGACACCACTGAAGGACAAGCACTACATGCAGGTGTCGGGTGTCTACAGCGTGGTGTGGGGCCCGCCGCGGTTGCTCGCTCCTGTTCCTCCAGCCCTGAAGCGTGTCCGTGACATCAGAGCAGGGACCACGTCCCACTGGCCACTGATGCGACGGCTGATTTCCCCCTTTCTAAGATGTGCTTGGCTTTTGTTTCAGTGGTGTAGGTGTAGGTGTGTGCACGTGTGTATGTGCACGTGTGTGCGTCCCAGCCTTTACGTGCCCGTCCCCGGGTGTGTGCGGGTGTGAGCTTGGTCTCTGTTCTGTGTGCGACTCAGTGTGTCAGGCCACGTGTGTCTGCGTGTCTCCGATTTGGGGTCACCAGCGGTCCTGGTTTGCCTGGGACCGAGGGGTTCCCGGGACCCGGGAGCTTCGGAGGTGAAGTGAGAAAGTCGTGGACAGACCGGGATGAACGGGTCACCCTGCTGTGGTCTGTCCGGATGCACCGGCTCCGTGACTGTGTCTTCTGCGCTTCGTATGCTGTGTTTCCCCAGCTGCAGACTGTGCGTGTCCACGGCGTGTTCCGATCTGTACTCTTGGCACCTGTGTGCTCTGGGGAGTTCTCTCTGCGTGGGCCATGTCTGCTCGGGTCCCCGAATCCTCCCTCCACCTGTGAGCCTGTGTCTGAGGGGGATGCTGCGCTCCGGGGTGGACACTGGGCCCTTTCCAGGTGACCCACCCGGCCGTGTGTGTCTCTGCTGTGGGCCTGCTGCCCAGCCGGCCCCTCCTGTGGCTCAGCTGCCTTCTCTCCAGCCCCAAAGCCCACTGATGCTTCTTCCCAGGCTAGGCCCCAGGCCTGAGCCACCGCAACAGACAGTTTAGCGTCCCAGCCCCTGGTCCTGCAGGCGGTGCTGGGACCAGCCCTCTGAGCTCCTCGTGGCTGGTACAGTTCCCAGCTCTTCTCTCAGCACCCTGCACCCTCCATGAGCCCTTCCTCTGTCTCCTTGCCTTCCAGGTGCCCCTGTTTCTCCCCTACACCCCATGCCCTTACAACCCCCGCTCTTCCCCAGACCGTATTCTTTTTAAAAATTTTTAAATGTTTTTATTTATTTTTGAGAGACAGAGTGCGAGGAGCCAAGGGGCAGAGAGACAGGGAGACACAGAATCTGAAGCAGGCTCCAGGCTCTGAGCTGTCAGCACAGAACCCACGATGTGGGCCTGAACCCACAAACAGCGAGATCCTGACCTGAGCCAGAGTCAGACGTTCAACTGGCTGAGCCACCCAAGCGCCCCCCTCAGCCCCTATTCTTGAAGTCGTACCCCTCGTCTCCCGCTGGCACTTCCTTCCCTGTCCACCCCAGGTGGAGTCCAGCATCCCTCCTCTGCCTCCCACGGTCCAGGGTGGGCTCGCCACAGGCAGCGGGGGCAGAGGAGAAAGAGGGAACTCACCATCTACTGGGCCCCCAGGTGCCAGGCACCGGGCTTGGCCCTGTGCTACATGGACACGTAATTCCTACCACCGTCCTGGGAGCTAGGTGTCCTCGTGGCTCCTTTTCAGGTAAAGGAACCAAGACTCAGAGGGGCTGAGCCCCCGGCCCAAATCACACAGGAGGTGACGGAGCTGGGTCCAGAGTCCAGGCTCCTTCCAGCAGGCCCCCTTGGCACCTGTCATGCGTGCTGGTGTGTCTGTCCAGCCCGCTTGCAGGCCGAGACCACGCCGGTCTTACAGTCAGCACAGGCCCGGGCACCTAGCGGGCACTCCGTGAAGGTTTGCTGAATGAATGAATGCCCTGCTCTTGAAAATGACAGCCTCAGCTTTCACCAGTCTGATTTATACGAGTGCTGGGATCCTCCGGGCTGCAGGGCCGGGGGCCGGCGGCTATAATTTATCAGGAAACACGGCAACGGTCCCAGCCTCCCGTTCAGTGCAAAAGGAGAGGGTAAATTGATGGCCAGCAGCCCCGCACCGGCGAGGGCCCCGGCCTTGCTAACAGGGTAGAGCAGGCGACAGAGAGGCCCTCCGACCGTCCGCCACGTGGGCCCATCCACCTGCTGCCTGGAGGTGGCCACAGGGCGGTCAGCTGCCTCTCATCGATCGCCCGCTCAGGATGCCAAATGGTGCCTTTGAAAGTCCATAAAGAAAGAGACACCCATTCGTCCCTGATCAATCACCTCTCGCTGCCCCTCGCGCGGCACGTGCAAGCACAGCACAATGCCTGCTCCTCACGGGGGCTCAATCACCGGCTCGGGATTAATGGTTTTTCAGACGAGAGCGACGCCCACCTCCTCCTCCCCCGGGTCTCCGGGACAATGCTGCCGTGGCTGGAGAGCCTCCCCCATTCCCGCGGCCCTCCTTAATCGAGACTGACGGATGTGGGGCGTGTGGGTCCTCAGAAGCCCCCGGGCTCCTGCAGCTGCCTCAGCCTCCCCACATGTCCGGGGGCTTCTGTCCAATCAATGAGGCAGCTGGGTGCGCTCCGCGAGCCCCACCTGAGGGGCCGCGGCCTCCGGCCTCTGCCAGCCTAGGTCTGCAGGCCCGATGGCCCCTCTGGGGAAGGCGGGCGCTGGGGCGCTGGCTTCCTTCTCCCCTCCCCCCCAGCGACAAGGCCCCTCTTCCTCCGAGGCCGCCCCAGCCTGGGCTGTGAGTGATGAAGAGGGCTTTCCTGGCCTGTGATGGTGATTGCATTACTGCTGATAACTCGAAATTAATCACTGTAATAAGACCCGCCAGGCTGCTGAAGGAGCCCCAGGACAGCCTGCATTCCGGCAGCACCACACTTCCTGCCGGGCACAATCATGTCCTCATCCTCAGGGCTCCCTGAGGCCCTGCAGGATGTGAATATTTAATTAACGTCCCTCCCCTGCTCACTGGAGTGTTTGTAAATATGATTCATGGGCTGTATTGTTACCTCAGCTGAGCATTCCCAGCCCCCCTCGGCCTGCCAGCATCTCCCGGGCAGAGCCAGCCGCCTGGCAGCTCGACCCCTCCCAGCGCCGCCCATGCCCCGGTGCCCACGCAGGATGGGGCATCATCCCAGGGGGCCCTGGGCACAGCCCACCTCCCCTTCCCCGGAGCCCAGGCCAGAAATCACAGGCCACGTTGTTTGGACCGGCAGTTAGTTGAGGGGCCTCTGAGGATTGGCCCCCCCAGGGGCAGAGGCCTGACCAGGCTGGCTGTTCCAGGGAGCAGGGAAGGACCCCAAGGGAAGGCATGACTCCGCCCCACCCCCCACTTGGAAACAAATACGCACACGAAAACCGGACAACTGCTGAGCACCTTCCCACCAGGGTGAACGAGGCGGATACCATCGCTCTGACAGGGGCAGATGTGGGAACAGGAGACCGGGGTCCTTTTCCAGGCTCTGACGTGTGCTCGCTGACCTTGGCCGGGTCATTGGTCAGTTTTAGCGTCCGTCTTGTGCACACGGTAATTGCTCACAGGGTGAATGTGGTTGTATGCGCAGGGGGAGGTGGGACGCGGTCAGAGCTGGGAACTCTGTCCCTGCGCAGGCGGGGAACCAACACCCCGAGGGAAAGGGACTTGCCCAGCAGCAGTGGAGGCTGGCAGGTACGGTGCACCTGCCGACCCTGAGCTACGGCCTTTTTCTGCCGCAGGGTTTGGAAACGAACCACTTGACTCGTTCAGCTCCGTTCCCTGGTTTGCTTGAGGGGATTATTAGTGTGGGAACGAAGGGAGGGCACTTCTCCGTAGCCCCCCTCCCCCCCCCGCCCCGCCCCCACCACTGGCTGCCGGGATGCTGCAGCCATGGCTGCTGGCCACGTGGTGGGGAGCGGGGACAGCTCTCCAGCACATCCTCAGTCCGGGGGTCTACCTGGAGCACCGTCAGAAGCTGCCCCTGCACCCTCACCAGGGCCCAGGCTGACCTTGTGGGGCACCACCCGACACACAGACACGGGCTCCGGGGAGAGGACGGGCCTTCCCTGCCCTCACGGGACTGGCACCCGTGTCCCCTCAGCTGCTGCCCCGGTGGCCTCATCCTCATTCTCAGCAAGCAGCCTCCGCACCCTGAAACCGCTCCTCAGTGCCCCAGCCTCAGAGTCTGCCCTGGCCCTGGCCCCAAGGGCCTTCGTGACCCTGCATCCCGCCTGGCCTCAGGTCCCCCACGGCCGCCCCCTGAAACCACGTGCCCCTTCCATGCTTTGTGCTGATCTCCCTTCTGTCTGCCTGGCAAACCCCTCATGGTTCAGACCCGGCTCACAGGCCCCCAACTCCGGAAGCTTCCCGACACTTGCCTCTGGCCCTCCCCACAGCCCCTGGCAGACCCGAGCGCTCGCCCTATTTATTTATACGTCCACCTTGCCCACAGTCTGCGAGCAGTCTCTGGGCCCAGAGCCCAGCCGGGCCTGCTACAGAAGGGACCTCAGTGACGGCCAGCGATGCGGTTCTCAGGCTGGTTGCACACGCTCGCTCGCCTCTATAGCAGCTGTTCTGGGGGCTGCGTACTTCCCTCCCTCCCCAGGCCTTTGTCTGCCCTGTTCCTCACCGGGGTGGGGGCGGGGGGTGGGTAGAGGAGGGAGAAGGGGAGGTGGAGGCCTGGATGCTGTGCGTCTGCAGCCTGGTCCCAATCCACGCAGCTTCTCGGGAGCCCGGGCCCCGTGGGAGGCCTTGGGGTCTGAACAGCCTAGCAGAGGCCTCATCTGTCCCCTTCCTGGGATGGGCAGGTGGTAATGATGGTCGGGGGGCCTTTGTCTGAGGCTTTGGATCAGTCTGTGCGTCCTGCCTTTCCGTGGTGGAAAGAAGCAAACTCATAGTCCCAGGAAGTTCTGCGGGGAAGTGCCTGGCTTTGCAAGGTGAGGGAGGCACTCAGGGTGGGGTTCCTGCCTCCACCCAAAGAGGGGCCCTTGCCTGCCTCCTTCCCCTCTTGAAGTGATTGATTCTGCCTTTGGCTTGTTCCTAATGAGGCTCTGATATTTCTGTTCTCCCCCAGCATGCATGCCTCAGAGACGGGGAGAGTGGACCTTAGGAGATGGGGTGGGTGTCCCTGCCACAGTCATTTTGGGGGCACAGATGAAGGATGGTGTGGTTGGACTGTCCATCTTCAGGGAGGCCGGGCCCAGCGGTCATTAGAGCCACCCGCCCCCCAGCCCATGATGGGGACTCTGACCGGCTCATTAAGGACGACCCATCCATCTTGTCTCTGCCCTGACACATCCATCGCCCCTGAGGGCTGACACAGCGGTCCTGGAGGCTTTACCTTGTGTGTGGGGTGGGGGTTGTGGTGGGAGAACCGTGTCCGCCTGGGAAACGTCTTTATTGTTCCAAGCACTTCAAAACTGCAGAACGCCGTGGGGTCGGGGATGAAGCCTGGGGGAGGCCTGGTTGGACGCGGGCTGCGTGGCTCTCCTGCCACGTGGCTTTGAGCAGGTCACCACCCCGTCTCGAGCTGCCCCAGGGTCCCCTCTGTGCAGCTTGGCGACCAGCCCCTCCCCCGATCAGGTGTTTGCAGTCTGTGAGACCAGGATGGTCACCAGCACTGTTAACCTGGAAACAGCTACGCAAGGGGCCAGCCTGACCTGGAGGTTCACATCGCAGGCCACGAGGTCTTGTGTGCGATTTGTGAAGGGTTGGGAGGAGGTCAGGAGTCCACGAGCGACTTCATATCCCCTGTGGTCTGTCGTCCCCCTCCCTGGACGGGGCTCTGCTCTCAGGGAGCTGTGGCCGCTGAGTCCACTCGGCCTGGCCCCATCCCCCAAGGCAGCCCTCGGGGGCAAGTCCCACGGGCTCCGCGTCACACAGGCACAGAGGGGCTTCTCAGCTCCGTGCTGGAACCTCAGAGCCACAGGGTTCCAGGCTGGACCGGACCCACCAGGCGCGCCGGCTGCCAGCATCCTTCCTCAGCCTGCTCTCCCTTTGGGGGATATGCCAAGGTTTGTCAGTGTCCCCCTTTTAACAAATATGTCTACATATTTTAAACACTAAAATATTCTATTTTCCCCTTCGTTATAGCGTAAGCAGTTATGCCATATGGTGTCCTCGTCACTTTGTTGTTGATTTTCAGAACAAATACTACGATGACTCAATACCATAGATTGGTTCTCTCGCAACAATACGCTGTAAATTCAACTGGAGCCCAACCCAAATACTAACAGGATCTTTGGCAGGTTGGCTCTACAACTCATATGGAAGAATGAAATACCAGGATGAGCGAGACGGCTTCGAAAAGGAAGGGCAGAGAGGAGGGGCTGTCCCGCCAGGTGCAAAAGGTGAGCGTAAGGCGTCCTCCTGAGACCACGGAACCTGACGGGGGAGGAGCCAGCAGGTGCAGCCCGTGCAGCTGTGCAACCACAGCACAAGCAACCTGGCGCTTCAGGCCCAGTGCAGCCGTAACACCGACCACTCTAGAGCCAACACGTCCCCGCCGCTGTCCCCGCCGGCTTGGGGTCCCCCGCGTGAACGCCAGTAGGACGCATATCTGTTTACTTACAGCGAGACCTTCCATTGGACACTTAGCGCTCGCCCACTGCTAACGGCATGAGGGGCGCAGGGTGGCACATCCGTGTCTCAGAGGGTTTTTCCTTCTGCGATTTGGGTTGTTCCTTAAGAAACTGTCCCAGGACGGAGATCGCTAGGACGGAGGGAAGCACCCCGTGAAGGTCCTCTGCAAGCACGCCAGAAGTGCGTCCCCAAAGCGTTGGGCCCTTGGTGGTTCGATTCCTCCCTCCCTTTGTTCACTGGGCACCTCCACCGGCGTGGGGACCAGGGAGCCGGTGAGGCGTGGGTGTGTGATCCAGTGGGAGGAGAGACATGGAAGGGGGGCTCTCAGAATCCGGGGAGTGAGGTCACCAGGGGTCAGCGCTGGGAACAGTGTGCGTGAGTCCAGAGGAATGGTCTCCAGCGGCTGGACCAGCTGCCCTCGCAAGGTGGGTATGGGAGGGGGGCAGAGGACGGTCACAGTGGGCCTCAGGAGCCAGGCCAAGGGGTCGGGACTGTGCCCTGCGACCATGGGGAGGCATGGAAGGTTGGTGACCACAGAGTAGGTCTCCACCCATGTTGTAGCAGCTCCCCGGTTTTGGGCCTCCACGTCCCCTCACTGTCGTGCGGCCAGCTCCGCCCAAATCTGTGAAACGAGACAGCTCCCTGCATCCACAGGCCAGCCCACCTTCAGGCTCAGCCCCTAACACCTCAGCGATGGGCAGGAGCCCCATTCTTGCTCCCAGAACCTTCTCTTCGAGCCGTCACCTGGTGGGGGAGGTGTCTGCATGTCCTGGCCCTGCTGCTGATTCCTGAAAAGATCTCGGGCCTGCCCCTGGCCTTCTCAGGCCTCGGTTTCCCCACCCCACCGTGAGGCATCTACGTCGGCCTGGACTGAGCACAAGACAGAGGGGACCCCCGGCTCCACAGGTTCCATCAGCTTCGGGGGGAATCCCAGCACAGGTGGGCAGAAGCCCCTCCTGACTCGTCCGGCTTTGCTGGCTTCCTCTTCATTCCCGCCCCCTTCAGCTATCTCTGCTCAAACCTGTTTGATCTGGTTCTGTCCACAGAAGTGAGCGCAGGCCACTTTCTACTCGACACCCAGCCCGAGGTCTGTCCCCGGCCCCTGATGTCCCCCAGGCGGCAGAGGCCTAGACAGGCCTCATTCATCTTCCCCACCACGCCTGAGACAAAGGGCCTCATGTGTGTGCAGATGGGCCGACCCCCATCACCCCCGCATCATCCCTCCCAACCCACACCGATAATGGGCCTCCAATGAGTCCCCTGTGGGCACCCGCTGACTGGGGGGGGGGGGGGGGGGCCGACCCCCCACAACAAGGCCCCCGAAAACCCCCCGGGGGCCCCCCGGGGGGGGGGGGGGGGGGGGGGCAATGACACACGCAAACACAGGGGCTAATGACAAAGCAAACCTCTCGGGGAGGGACTGGAGAGGGAGGCATGGCCGCAGCCCCATGGAGAATCCCATAACTCATTTCTGACGTGGACATATTACGCCTCTCAAAGACCACTTGCCCCGGACACCGAGCTGCCAAATTAACTGACAAGGGGTCTACTGAGGCGTCCGCTGCCGAGTGGCAACGCGGTCCCCAGAGGCCCAGGGAGCCACGTGAGGGCAGAATGATCTCTGGCCAGGCCAGGGCTCAGTGCCCTCTGGGTCAGAGCAGAGAGTCTGCGGACGTGTGGCCAAGGACACGGGGTCCCAGGGACAGCTGTGACACGCACACAGCAAGGTGGCAGCCCTCCCTCCTCCACCATCCCCCTCCCCCCCCCCCCCCCCCCCCCCCCCCCCCCCCCCCCCACCAGCCAGCCAGGGCCTGGAATCCCCTCTTGGGGCAGCAAATAGGGGGGGGGGGGGGGGGCCCGGCCAGAGCTGGCCCCGTGACCTGCACTGGAGGGGGCAGAGGGCTGCACAAGGGGCATCGGGGCCCAGCTCACGCCCGCCTCTGCCGCCCCTGCGGGGTCCTCCGTCAGCCACGCCCTCTCTGTAGACCTCGGTTTGCCTTTCAGCAACATGGAAGATTGAGACAAGAACTGAAGAGTCAGCCGCCAGCAGCTCCTGTTTATAGGGACTCTCGGAGGCCACGACGGTGCCGGGTGTGACACAGCCACCTTATTAACCTTCGTAACAACCTGGGACCCATGAGACCACGGAAGTCTCTGAGAAGTGGCCAAGCCCGGGTTAGGACCCAGCCCTACACTGAGTGTGTGTCCCTACCCTGCGCTGCCTCTGGGCCCTGCTCTGGCTCAGGCACGAGGGTGGAGGGGGCCAGGGAACCAGGAGGGGCAGGAGGGCAGGTCAGGGTGGGCTCCAGAATGGGCAGACCCAGCGGCCGCCAGCCCCAGGCCCCCGAGAGAGGCACTGTGCAGAGGAACAGTGTGGCTTCCTGTCCTCAGCTGCCCAGGCCACCTGCCAGCGGGCCTCACTGAATGCCCCTGCATGTGGCTACTACGTCTCTGCCTGTAACCCCTCCTAGCAATCGGCTCCCCTCGATTGCCCCTCCTGCAATCCTCACCCTCCACCCCACTGTCAGCCTGGCTGTCATGGACATTTCAGAGCACTGGCCCTGCCCCCACTCTGTCCCTTCTGGCAACAGGCCCTGGGCCTAGGTTATGGAGCTCCGGTCCCTTGTTGGGCACGGTCCCTACAGCCCAGGAGCCGCACTGGCTCATCACTGGACACGTCTAACCCTAGCGCTGCACCCCCTTCCTCCTTCCCTGTGGAACGGCTTTGTCTCTCTACTCCAGGACCTGCAGGAAAGGTGCAAAGGAACCTTCTGGGCCCCAGAGGGCCCCGTGCTGCACAGGGATTAGCAGACAGTGCTGAAGGGAGATGCGCCTGGTTGTAGGGACTGCCTGCAGGCCAGAGATGCAGGGCCGCACCCAGATGCCGGGCCCTGAATGCACGCTGGGAAGGGGGTGACTTTGCCTGGGTCTTAGGATTCTGCCAGCAAAGTCCCCAGGATCTGTTTGCTGGGGGCTCGGCAACGGGGGCATCGGGACTGGAAGGGAAGGGTGGGGGAGGGAGGGTGGGGGAGGGCCTGGGAGGCAGCACTGTGGTAGGGGGTGCACTCTGCCCCTGCATCCCGCTGCTCGGCCTTGGCTTGTGCGTCCCCTGGGAGGGGGCTCACCCCACTGAAGCAGCCCCTGTCCTGCAGAACAGTCCTGACTGTGAGACAGACCCCCCCCATATGTCCAGACACCTGTGACCCATCCCCAAGTCAGAGCCCACATCCAGCCCTCGGGCCAGCACTGCTCAGCACCTCCCCGACCCCAGCCCTGACTCCCCCCCACACCCTCGCTCAAAGATGCTGTCACCCTTGAGCTGCTCCGTGGACACAGCCTCCTCACCCTTGTCCTCTGGAGGTCTTCGTTGGGCAGGTCCCACCTCATGACTGAGTGCTCAGGGTACATAGCTCCCCCTTGACCTGCCCTCCCTGATTCTCCAGTTGGAGGGCCTGGGTGAGTTTCTTTCCACCTACACCTGTGTCTGGAGAAGAACCCAGTTCTGCTGGCACAGGACACCCCCAGTAGCAACCAGCCCCTAACACCCACACGATGAGTGTTCACGGGCACCCCCGCTCACCGAGCACTGCCTCCCCATAGACCCCCCAACTCCCGGCAGGCACCCTGGCCCCAGACCTTCCAGCACCCGGTCCCCAGGGCTGAGCAGGGCCTAGCACTGTGGGACCTTCTGTAGAACCTGATGATGGGTGTCTCAGGACTGTCCCTCAGGGACAAAAGCCACTTCCCATGGCTCCCATCCTCCCTTGTCCAGCCCCCCCCCCCAACAGGCCCTAATCTGCCACCCTTGGGGGTGAGTGTGCAGTGGCTCCCCAGGAGGGAAGACAGAGGCAGAGATTTGGGGTGGGGGGACTGTCACTGGGCCAAGCTGGTTGAAGCCCTGGCTGAATGGGACCCTGGGGCGGGGCTCCACTCAGTGGGGAAGCTGCCAACAGACCGACCTGTCACCTGTCACCTGTCACCTGTAACCACGCAGGAAGTTCGCCATGTGCTTTAACTCTTCTGCTCTCTTCCCTCTCTTGTCTCTGTCTCTGTCTCTGTCTCTGTCTCTCCTGGTTCAGGGGCAAGTGAGGAGGAAAGCAGACCCTAGCTCAGTCACCAGCGTGCAGTTCAGGCTCTCGTCCAGCACGTGGCCTGGACCTCGGCGACCCCACTGATTTCGGGGTGTGGGAGGGCTGGGTTTCAGGCAGCCAGGCTGTCCCCATGGTCCTTCATGAGTGCATCCGGTACAGGACTCCCGGCGCCTCTGGCTTGGAGCTAGCACCTGCTTGGGCTGCAAGGACCTCCCAGACCCGCAGGGAAGGGTGTGCGGCATCCCCTGGAAAGCGCAAGGCAGTGAGTGCTCCTCTTGGAGCCCCGGGTTTTCCCCACAGTCCAGCCCGCTGTCAGCCCCCTGACTCCCCCAACCTGATGAAGAGCCTGTATCCCCCAGCTCCTTCACAGTCCGTGACACCCTCCCAGCTGTCCCTAGAGGACACCCCTCCCGGCAGAGCCTCCAAGGGGGACACCACAGGGCGCATTCACCCCAAACACTGGGGCGGGGGGGCGGGGAAGGGCGACAGCCCTGGAGTGCTTCAGAGCCGGGGGCTCTGGACCGGCACGCAGCCAGTCCTCGTGTCCTCACTCCAACATGTGGACGTGTGCTCAGTGACACCAGGGCAGGAACTGGAAACCACCCACCACAGGAATCCACATCTGCTGTAAACCGGCTTTGACTCTCCCCCCTCTCCACCCCAGACCCTGTTATTAAACACTTACCAGCACGAAGCAAGTGCCCTGCTCCTCCTCCCTCTGCTCTTGGAGGCTGCTGGAGGCAGGGCTCTGTCCTCGTCCTTGTCCTCGGGTCAGGGAGGCGGGCTGCATGTGTCCTCAGGGGCCTGGGTTCTGGTCCCCACTCGGCCACGGCTTTATTGGGTGCTCTGAATTCACCCTGCGCTTTCTCGGGGCCAACGTCTCTCTTCCACAAAATGGGGACAAAATTTCTAGACTTCTGACTAGAAGGCTGAGCCCTGCTGAGGAGGGTCTGGAGCCCTGGCTCCTTGGGGGCAGGGATTCCACGGGACCCTTTGTGAGCCCCAGCCCGGCTCCACACGGAACGAGTGGCGGACGCTGAGGCAGGAGGTGACAGCCAAACCGTGGCCAGCAGCGGAGGAATCAAGTCAAGGAACCACCGGGGAACCACCGTGAATAGTTAAGTGCAGGAAAGCCAGACGCCCAGGCCGTGCCGCAGGCCACCGACCTTTGGCCAGGTGTGCGGAGGGGATGGGAGGGCCTCAGCCGCCCCCCACCCCGACCCAACTCTTGGGGGATCTCCCTGCCCGCACTTGCAGGGCTCACAGTTGGCAGTCCCACAGCTGGGTCTCCGGGGGCCCAACAGACGTGGGGTCCGCACGCTCCGCACCCCGGGCTTTGTGGGAACTGCCGTGGCTTTCCTTCTCTGTCCTCTCACTCGGTGGAGAGCAGTGGCTCTCGCCGGCTGGCCTGCATCACAGTCACCCTGCAGGGCTGGTTGAAACACCCCAGGTCTGGGGTGGAGCCCGAGAAGTTTTCTGTCTGAACAAGTTTCCAGGTGATGCTGGGAACCAGAAGTCATGGTATTTTGACCCCCACCCCCACCCCGTTTGTTAGGGGGCGTACAAACGTGAGGCCATGTTTGTGTTCTGAGGAACGTTAGCCCTGAGAGGCCCCTGCTTGGGGTCCCATAATGACTCAGAGGAGCAACTGCTGCCTCCGGGGTCTGGAGGAACGGAGGAGGGCAGGGACGCCAAGTGGCCGTGGATGGACAGCGACTGCCACCCTCTGGTCAGCAGCAGCAGCAGCAGCAGCAGCAGCAGCAGGAAAGCCTCGGGCTGCTGGCTCAGCCACCTGGGCCCGCATCCCCCAGACTGGGGCCTGCCCAAGAACTTGGCTGCAGGTAGGAAGCCAGTCCCAGGGGGTCTCCTGGCTCAGCCTCCAGGGACCAGCTGGAGAAGGAGCGACCGGGGCCCCTGTGAGTTTGGATATGAACCCAGACTCCTGCCATTGGCGCCATAATAGTCCTGCTCCTCCCCGGTCATGCCCCCCCCCTTCCTGTGACCTCCTGTTCCCCTCTTTCACCTCTCCAAACACTGTGGGGTTGGGAGTGAACCAGGAAGGAGCCATCCCCAGTGGCCTGGGTTTCAGCCTCACTGTGCTGGCCGCATGACCCTGGGCCGAGGTCCATCTCCTCCTCTGCCCATCCCTGTAGGGATTAATCCCTGTGGTTTCAGGCTTAGGGTTAATCATCACAAGTACTCTGCACAGTATTGCTTCTCAGCGCTGGGCTCACTCACTGCCCATATCACTGCCACTATAGCTCTCCGAATGTTTAAAACCAAAACAAAATTTTGGAGGTGCTGGGGTCTCCAAAGTAGGATTCGTATACCCCAATGGTCAGCAAGACCGTCCACCGTGGTCGGGAAGAAAATACTAGACCTTCAGATAACTTTTACTTTTATCTCATCCTTTTAAAATCCTATTTTTGTATTTGTTTTATAACACACATGAGTATATTAACAGAATAGTACCGACACATCATTCATAAATGATATACACATATCAGGGCGCATGGTAAAGAATTTTTAATGATAGGTACATGGGGTTAAGTACTTTAAAGGAGAGAGAGTCTCCATAACTTTCTAGAAGTTTCCTTGTGAGGAAATGCCCAGAGTAGGTCATTTCCAGGTAATGCCCCGGAGTCTCCCTGGTTATTAGCTTCCGATGCAAATACCTGTAGGTGTTCAGGGAGCCAGTGAAAGAGGGGAACCCTGGGCTTTCAGGGCCTTCCCCAAAGGTAGGCTGTGTGTTTAGTAAGAAAAACAAGAACAGACATTTATTTCCCCACATCGGCCCTACAAGGAAGGTACTATGTGACATTATCCCCATTTTAGGGATGAGGAAATGAGGCCCAGAGAGGTTAGGCTGCAGAGTGCAGCAGCCAGGACCGAACCCAGGAGCCCTGGCACTGGAGCCCAGGTTGTTTAACCCCTATGCACCCACCCTGAAAACCAGAAGGGCCTGGTGCCTGTCCGTGGGGGCAAGGAGGACAGAAGGAACCACAGGCCCATCCAAGAGTGGGGGTCCTTGGGCAGAGTGAGGAAGGAGGAGCCCCAGAGAGATCCTGCAGCCCGGGGAGGGGAGGGCAGGAGATCAGCTGTGGGCCAGGGGGAGCCTGGGACGGACATTAGAAAGGGAGGTGGGGTTCCTGACATCAGACTTTGCCAGATAGGGCTCTGGGGAGGACCACAGAGAGCCCATCTGGAGTCCCTGAGAGCCCCAGGAAGGGCAGACACACAGCCCATGGAGCCCCCCTCCCTCTGCCTGTTCGAAGCAGAAAGTAGGACCTTCACCTGTGCCGCACTCTACACCCACTGATGGACTTGTTTTCTAGGAAGTCAACTAAGGCTTTTTGGAACTGGAACAGAGACAGCTCTTCCTCCTAATGAGGTGGTGGGCTTCCTGTCTTTGGAGGTATGCAAGCAAAAGCTGGATGATCCTGTGATGGTGTTGTGCAGAGGGAGATAGACGTGGGATAGATCTATAAGTCTCTTCCTTCCCCTTCCGAAATGCTCAGACGTGTGGCTCTGAGTGGAGAGGAGAGGTATAGAGCCTAAGTCCTGGGACACTGTGGCCTTGTATCATTCTTCCTGCCTCAGCCTCTCTCTGGGTCCAGGGCTGGGTAGGGAGGCAGGCAGCCACTCTCTGGGGACGGCTGTATTCCAGCCGCAGCCCTACGGGACTGGCCTCCCAACCTTGGCCTCCGTATGATCTGCAGAGCTTTTCCAGGTAGGCCATACACCTGAGTTATTTCCCAAGTAGCTTGGAGTTTTCGCTTGATTTTATGCTGAAATCCCTTCATCCCCTCCAGACTGCAAGACCACAACTTGTAATAGGTATTTAAATGGTATGCAGTCACACTGGCAATTCTCTCCAGATTTGCTCTGCAACGGGCATCAGGGGATCTGTGAAAATTGGTGGAAAATAATTACATCTTTATTTTCCTTTACCTCTAACTAGAATTTAATACTTCCTTTAATTATGAATGTAAAAGCAATAAACCCCAGCAGTATTAGCAGTACCAGTGACTTTGTCACCAATATAAATCACAGATGTTTTCCTATCACGTTGTAGCTGTTGTAGATAATTTGAAATATTACTTATGTTCATTGCTACTTTGAAATTACAGAAGTTCTCAGACCTGCTGCATTAATAAAGCAGCACCTACATTACTATTTCACAATTTTTCTAAATTTTTTAAATTTTTATTTATTTTTGAGGGAGATAGAGAGAGACAGTGCGAGTAGGGGAGGGGCAGAGAGAGAGAGGGAGACACAGAATCCAAAGCAGGCTCCAGGCTCCGAGCTGTCAGCACAGAACCCGATGCGGGGCCCGAACCCATGGACTGCGAGATCGTGACCTGAGCCAAAGTTGGACGCTCAACCGACTGAGCCACCCAGGCGCCCCTACAAATTTTTGATAACTTTTTTTTATATAATTGGTTTCTTTTGTAAACCAATGCATTTCACTTAAAATTTTTTTTTATTAATGTTTATTTTTGAGAGAGAGACAGAGCGCAAGTAGGGGAGGGACAGAGACAGAGAGGGAGACACAAAATCTGAAGCAGGCTCCAGGCTCTGAACTGTCAGCACAGAGCCTGACATGGGGCTCGAACCCACGAACCATGAGATCATGACCTGAGCCGAAGTCGGATGCTCAACCGACCGAGCCACTCAGGCGTCCCTTATGCACTTAAATACATCGTAGTAAGACAGGATTCTTGGACTTCATGAGATGCCAAAGGTATCCCTGGTGCCATAAAAGCCAGTTATCCCTGTCTGACCATTCCAATGCTAAGGCCATGCCAATGACCCATGGAGGTGCTCTGGGGTCACAGGGGTGAAAGCTGGTACACAATATATCTTTTTTAAATGAATGATTTGGAATTCCAACACAATTATAGAATTATAGAGCTGGAAGGTCTTTAGAAAGCCTTTACTGCAATCGTTTTCAAACTTCTTAGCACAACTCATAGCAAGAAACATTTTCCTTTGCATTTCCTTTGCATATTTCCTTTCCATTATCTGAATATATGAAACACGTTTTGGTTCTTTTTTACATGACGTAACTTTACTATGCATGATGCACTCTTATATCTTCTATGTTATTTCTTTTTAATCTATTCTATTTCATTTTTAGAAGATGATGAATTGAATTTTTATTTAGAACAACTATAATGCCTGACAAAATTTGAGTTGATACCCAATTTACTTCCATTGGAACTGAAGACTGGCAGATTTGGAAGCAAGCAAATAGATGAGTGAAAGCCTTAGGAATCCGACAACAGATAAAATTAAGACGCGCAAAAGTGATCAGTGTACTTTTAGGATAATCTTGAAGTGGGGGATTTATAGTCAATGCACAGAAAAAGAAGAAATATCCACCTAAGCCCAAATCATACAGATTAAAGTTCACTTACTTATATAGTTTGAGGCACTTTTGATAGCCACAATTTTACCATTCTTAAAGTGGAAGTCTTCAAAGATACTTCTTTATATTTAAAAGCTAAAAGTCAAAGTAAAGGTGATCCCATTATCCTGGTTTGGGAGTGGTCACATAATAATCAGTCTATTTTCAAAAACCAGAGAAACCCACAAATTTTGCCGACAAAAACAAACACGCAGATTGGCCAAAACTAAGGCAACTGGTTGTCCAGAAGGCCAGAGGATTATTCATTTCACTGCTAACCACCAGTGCTTTGGGGGACTGATGTTAAGTCCTCTCTGCACTTTCAGAGAATGGGTCCCAGCCATTGCAGGGCCAGTTTCTGTGTATTTGGCTTCGTGGGATGTGTCTGAACAGGGTCCACTCAGCATTTGGTCGAGGTCATGGGAATTGCCTCCAATTCAAAGACACACTCCGCTTGGCCTGAAGATGTAATTTGTACATTCTCTCTTAGCCTTAGGGGCAAATGTCCTGTGATCAAACATATCCAGAATGGTTACAGGAATAGCTTGGTTTTTAAGAGGCACCGAATAAGAATTTTAACAATCCAGGATGTCTGGAAGCCTGCTGGCTTTGACCCAAGCTTTCCAAACCAGTGACATGCAGGGGATCCACTGGGGCTGGATGGTTTCCATGGCGGAGGTGTCACTGAAGGAATTACTGAGGATCAGACAATGGGCCCTGGGAGACTTGTGTGTCTATTAAGCAATTTCAGGGCAACACAGCCTCCTCCAAAAGTCCCCAAAGATGAACTTCATGCCATTGTAAGAATAAACAATTGTGCAGTCTAACAGTTTTCTGAAATCAATCATAGAATTGCAGTCCTGGTAACCTAGATCCTGTGAAGCTCTAACTTCCAGGGAGACTTCAGGGGCATGCATTCACTGTGACCGCACTTCACTATCATCACCTACTAGAATCTTTTTTGGTTACAACCCCAGTTTTAATCTGGTGAGACTGCATCTGTCTCAGGGCTGGGCTTTCAGGGGCCGCCCCCAGACACACATCGCTTTCGCACCTTCCTCCATCCGGAGGGGGCACTTCTGTGGGACCGGCGACCCCCGCCTCTTCTCCATCGGAATGGGGGGGAGGGACTCCAGCCTCCACCTGGGTAGGGGGGCTCCCGCGGGAGTCCAACCCTGAGAAACGGAAGCCCACCGCCCCCACCCACAGGTGGCAGAAACCTTCAGGGGCGGGGCCGGGAGCGTGAAGCCGCGTCGGTAGGCGGTGCCGCGTCGCGCGCCTGCGCCCCGGGGAGGGGGCGGGGCGACGTGCTGCCACGCCCCCCTAAGCTCATCGGTGCGCGACGCCGTCGCTCCGAGCTCGCGTCACAAGTGCGGCGGGCAGCGCAGCCGGTGGGGCGGCGGTGAGTTGAGGTGCTCGCCGGTTGGGGATGGCAGTGGCGGGGGCCGCGGGCCGGAGGAGCGAGGGGGGGCCGGAGGCAGCCTCCGATCTGGTTTGCTCCGGGGTACTCCAGGCCGCGGGGCCCGAAGGTGGCTTCTGTGACTGTTTGCGTCCTGGCTGCCTCTCGGCGTGCGGGGCCCGAGAGGAGGGCCGTAGGTGGCCTCGTCTTGCATCCTGAGACTGTTCTGTGCAGCCTCGAGGTTAGGGCTGGTTTCTCGGGAGAAGTCTCTGTGACCGTAAACGGAAGTTTTCCAGGCCTTGGGCCACGCTGTCCTCTTGGGGAGCGGATAGGTGCGAGCACAGGCTGGGTCCCTGGGTTCTCGTCCCTTCGCGTGCCACCTAGCTTCGTGGGTTACGAACCTGCCTGTACAAGCTGCACAAATTGGCAGGCAGACTGTACAAACTGCACGTGCAGTGTGCTTTGGAAACAGCAACGAATTCCGCCTGGGAAATCGGGGGGAAGTTCCCTAAACAGAGGAGGTGGCAAAAGAGGTTCTGGGGGCCTCTCCGCTCTCAAATGACCTGTTAGGAGAGCATGAAAGAGGAGGTGATGTAGCTTGTGTCCCCCGTTTGCCCTCGGAACAATCTTCCGAGGCTTCCTTAAGCTCTGCAAGGTTACCAGGAAGGCTCAGGTGGGACCACGAATACCTACTCACTGGGGTGCGAGGGTTCAGCGGGCCAGTCCCCGGGTGGAACCTGAAGCAGGGCCTGACTCATGGCCAGCCCTCAAATGTCACTCCTCCACAGAAGCTCCCCTTTGTCCTGGGGCAGGAGGGGGGCTCCTTGGAAGTTGGCGTCCTGCAGGTGTTCCTAATCCTTCTTGTTCCCCTGTTGCCAAGCATGAGATCCGGGTGGGAAGGGAGGAGGGCAGGCCTGGGCTTCATGGGGCAGCAGCCCCGGCTTGAGCTCCGTATCGTCATTCCTACCCTGGGCAGGACCCCGTTCTTGGGCCACGGATGAGTGAAGCACTACCAACCTGATTGAGATCTTCATAGACAAGGGTTATTTAGAAGTTGTTTGTTTTTCCTCTTATCCTTGGAAAACCTTCACGGTGGCCTTTTGGGATTTGCAGATTTAAAGCGAGTAACCTGAATGCCTTAGTTGTGTGGTTTCTGCTGTCCCTGGGTAGAATTGAGGGGGGCCTGAAAGTGGATAAGAAAAGCCACATTTTTATGTTCTCTAATCTCTAACTGAAATTTAGCCTTTCCTCCAGTTATGAATGTAGGCAGCAAACCACAGTATTAACAGGGTGACTTTGTCACCAATAGAAATCACAGATGTTTCCATATCTTACGATATGTTCGTCACATATCCTCTGGATATGTTCATCACATATCCCCTGGACGTAAGTTCGTCACGACTTCAGAATTGTACTAGTTATTAGACTTGATGCTAAGTCATGCTCTGTGTTAATAGTCACGTATGGTATGCTATCAACAATTTAATATTTGTATTTTGATAACATTTTATTTCGGTTGATCCATGCTTGTTATTCCAGATTCTGTACCTGCAAATTTGCCTACACACTGAAATTATTTGTGGCCCCAAAGTCAGTACTTGCAGTGCTTTCGTGGTCTGTCACAGACAAGTGCACGGTGGCAAAAAGTTTGGGTCGCCTGACACATTCTCAGCTACAGCTGACTGAGGCGACACTGCCTTCTTGTCTCAGCCCTCCTGTGTTAACAAGGGTTCTCGTTTCCAGGCTGTTTAGTGTCATGGCTTTTGCATTTTTATGCTTTTTGCCGGTGACATCACTGTTTAAAATGGCCCCTGAGCACTGTGCTAAAGTGGCATGTTCGTGTTCTCAGCGCAAGAAGGCCGCGAGGTGCCTTACGGAGAAAACGCGTGTGTTGGATACGTTTCAGTTGGGCTTGAGTGATGCTGCCGTCGGCAGTGAGTTGAAAACTGAGGAATTAGCAATACGTATCACGTAAGCGGCCTTCAACCAGAATCACACATAGCACGAGTTATGTGTTGGTCGGTTGACAAAAATGTTACAGGCGGCTTGCAGGGCCCTTGCCCATTTCTCCTGGGAGCAGTGGGGTCAGTCTTCGCTAATTGGGTGTCATGTACAACATGACAGCCTTGAATACCAAGAATTGACAGTGCTCGGTTTCCTTTCTAGTCCCGTGTATTTAAAAAGTCCCGAGAAGGGGTTTATAGGTTTTGCAGGGCTGCCGGAGGGGTCTGTGGCACACACACGTAATAACAAGGACAATTATAGCCTGAGAAATTCAATTTGTTCTTAAAGTAAGTTTGTGTTAGCTGAGCCAAGTCCTTGAAGACTCTGCTGCCTTTTGGGAGACGCGTGTCTGCAGCTGCTGACCTCATTCATGTGCTCGTGACCCCTTCAGAGGCTGTAACAGCTTTGTTCCCACATATTTGCTTTTTGAGTTTTGAATAAATAATATTAAAAAATAAAAGAGCCTGTGGTTTTGTCTCCCTGAAGAGCAACAAGGGAGGGAGGCTGGTCCCTGTCTATAGTCAGACTTGGGGAGAGGAACACCCGGCATGGGGTGGGTGTTACTGGGGTCCCTGGGCTCCAGGGGAGCTCACACCACCCGGCAGGGCTGGTGAAGGGGCCCCTGGGGCCAATCCATAGAAAAGGTCAGGGCAGCGCTGTGGCAGAGGGTTGCCTTTTTTTCTTGATAAGGGCAACCTCGTGTATCCCCCTCTGTCCTGATGACACCCCCTTACTGAAGCCCTGATGTTTCCGCAGAACTGTCTGGCCGTTAGCCCTTCATCCTTGGTCGAGGAGATGACCAACCAGGTAAGGCCTATGGTGGGGAGTAGAATCAGCTGGTCTCTGGCAGGTTGGGGCCCAGAATGTTGTCTGGGTGTGTGGTCAGGAAACTAGCCTCTGATTCCTGCTCTGCTCCTGAAGTGCATGACCCAAAATGCACTAAGCCTGTACCTTAGTTTACGGACACGTTGAAAGAATTTGTACTCAGCGGGTGCCCGGCTGGCTCAGTGCGTAGAGCATGTGACTCTTGATCTCACGGTTGTGAGTTCAAGCTGCACGCTGGGCATAGAGTTTACTTAATAAAAAAAATGAAAATTAAAAGAATTGGTACTTAAAAACCAGAAAGAAAAAGTATTGGAAAGGGACAGCAGTAACAGGTTAAGCGGGCTGTGTGGTTTTATACAACTGCAGAAGTTAGGCTGGAAACTGGACCCAGAGCCTCCTGGTGACCAGAGCAGGGAATGCACGGAATTTATCAGTGTCCTAGGGGTGGGGGGAGGAGAGACCCCAGCTTCTGTAAGAGCTGATTTTTTCTGGTGTAGTCGACTGTGCAAGTCTTACATGAGCAGGAATCAGGGAGCCTGCAGGATGGTCAGGGTGGGGGCAGGGGACGTAGGTCACACGGGGAACCACATCTACCGGGGGGGATGGCTGGTGACTTGGGCGCCGGGGCGTTTTAGGGGAGGGAACGGGATACATCTGAAGTCTGACCGTTGGTCTAACGTGGCGTCTGTTCTTTTTCAGTACAGTATTCTCTTCAAACAGGAGCAAGGTAAGGGGCCTGCCTGTTCAGGCACACTCACCTGTGAGAACTGTGTCGTCCCCGAGTCTCTGGGCTGACCAGACGCGCAGTCCCCAGACGTGCTCTCTGCAGAAGAACTGGCAGAAGCAGCTGAAAACAAATACACTTAGAAACAAACTGCAGCAAAAGCCCCCAGACAACTAACTGAAAAGAAAAGACAAAGCAGGGGTCACATGATAGACTGAGGGAAACTTTCCCGCCTGAGGAAGGTGCAGCTCTGAGCCTCCCAGCTCCCAGGGTGAAAGAGGAAACATTTGAGCCTCAGAACTTGCCTTGGGAGTCTTTACTGTGGTTCTTCCATTTCAGACAAGCGCGGGGACTTGTCTGGAAGGGTTGAACCACAGTAAAGGCGGGGGGGGCGGGGGGGGGGGGAGGCCAGAGTCCAGTCCGGGAGTGCAGCTTGCCAGGGATATTGGGCTCTGGGCACCTGTGAAGCACACCTGGACGGGTCAGGTAGCGCCTGGAGGAGTTTGCGGGAACGCCTAATAAAAGCCCTTCCGCTCTAAGTAGGGACGTTTAGGGAGCCTGAAGTGTAAGCCCAAAGCATTCTTCCAAGTTAACTCGGGTGAATAACCAGCTAATGAGGCATGCCAGTCGGCTACCTGGTGTGCAGCTCCTGCCGTCCGGGCAGCAGGCTGGCTTCGGGTGGGCGAGTCGTTGGAGCCACGGGGCTGTACGTGAGTCACAGCTGTTCGGGGCCCTTACGTTCACGTCTTGGGAAGGTGTTCCTTGACCACTGCTCCCGGGACGAATAAAGGCTCGGTCTGCAGACTTGACAGGCAGGCCCCCTGGCTATGCAGCTGGCGGACTTCAGATTCAAGCTGCACTTGAGTTGTTAGTAGTTTGGGTTGGAGTCCCAGTTTCACTCCTTGGCTTTTGACTTTGGGTGACTTACTTGGCTTCTCTCAGCCTCCGATTCCTTGTCTGTAAAATGAGCAGCTACTTGATAGGGCTATTGTGATTGAGGTAATACTTATAAAAAGATTAATGTGGTAACTGACTCGTTAAGCATAATAGACATTTGATGGCAAGAGGCAACTCAGGTATGGAGGTATTTATTTCCGGACCTGTACTGTTTGCAGCTGAACTGCCTGTTGGTTTCTAAAGATCTCTAAGAGATAAGGCTTAATCAAGTGTAGGTCTTTGGTTGGGGGTGAAAGTTTCCCACCGGTTTCACTAGTTTTAACCGAGTGATAGCCGCTCCGGGCTGATGCACGCGGGCTGCCCCGGATCGTTCCAGTGCTCCCTCCCGCCAGGTGAACCTGTGATTAGGGGTAAGCGGCTTCTTCAGAACCTCGGCTGCTCATGTGTGCCTTTGCGGTTCTGATGGGAGCTGGTGGGAGGGCACTTTGCCTGTGGGGGCAGGTGGATGGACCTCAGAATCGTTGGAGCGGTATTTCCGCTTCGGAACAGTTTAGAAGTGGCATGAAGACTTTGAAACGAACTGCTTTCCATTCTAGCCCATGATGATGCCATTTGGTCAGTCGCCTGGGGGACAAACAAGAAAGAAAACTCTGAGACAGTGGTCACGGGATCCCTGGATGACCTGGTGAAGGTCTGGAAATGGTGAGCGCTCTTTCCCCTGACAGCCTTGGAAAGTGAGGTTTAGGGTTTTGCTTCTGGACTCCCCCAAGTTGCAATCAGGAAAGTATTAATTGTTTTCTGAGCTACAAAGCGGTAGCAGTTGGTGGTATAAAAAGGCAGCTGATTTTTTCCTCACTTGTTTTCCTCTTCTTCAACGTTAAGGCCCTATAGTTTAAAAAAAAAAAAAAAAAAGTCCCACAGTTAAAACTTGGCCGCATTTGGTGTCCCGTGGCTCTTCAGGTCCCCTCTGATTCTGCCTGTCACAGACCGCTGGTAGCGCACAGTCACGGGGGCCAGAATTTCCGATGCCAGGTACAGCGTGTTGTGTGTGAAGAAACCCATTTCTCTGTCCCCCGCTGAAGGTGTGATGAGAGGCTGGACCTACAGTGGAGTCTGGAGGGCCATCAACTGGGTGTGGTGTCCGTGGACATCAGCCACACGCTGCCCATTGCTGCATCCAGTTCTCTTGATGCTCACATTCGTCTCTGGGACTTGGAAAACGGCAAACAGATAAAGTCCATAGATGCAGGACCTGGTAAGAGTTGTGCTTTTAGGGAAGATAATAGACATTCACACTTCCTTCTCAAAACCTCTAGGGATAGGTATGTTTTACAGTTCAGGATTTTTTAATTTGTCTTTTTTTTCTTAAGTTTATTTATTTATTTTGAGAGAGGGGGTGTGGGAGGAGCAGAGAGAGAGAGAGAGAGAGAGAGAGAGAGAGGATCACAAGCAGGGTCTGAGCTGTCAGCATAGACCCTGACGCAGGGCTTGAACTTACAGACCGTGAGATCGTGACCTGAGCCGAAATCAAGAATTAACCGACTGAGCCACCCAGGTTCAGAATTTTTTGGCTTGGAGAGGATAATGGGGGTGTGTGGGCTATGGGTTATGTGATACCTTTTGTGGAGTTGGAGGGAGCATTAATATCTTAGCAACGAAACATGAGTGTGTGTGTCTGCGCAGGTGAGATTTCACTGCCAAATAAATTTTGGTATTAACCCTGTTTCAAAAACAGTTGTTTAGAAGCTTTAGATTTGGGGGTGTGGACCTGTATCCGGATGGTCCAGGGGTTCTGTTTGCCGTGCTCTAATTTGACATGTGCCCTGCCTGATAGCAGTCTCTCGTCCACAGTAGTGTGTCCTCTCAGGTCTGTATCATGGCAGTCTCTCCTATGATCTGTATCTGAGGGACAGGAAACTTCTGGAATAACATTCATTTTATCTAAAGCATCGTAGGACAGCATAGTCTTGTCCATCAGCCTTGATTAATGATTTCGGTGGGCCGGGTCATGTGGCACAAGCAGTGCGACATCTCAGGATCCCTTGTCCCCTCAACTTATAAATGTCTGTATGGCATTCGTGACCAGGGGCTGTTCACCAGAATGGGTGATGGCCACTAGAGAGCACAGGGAGCCACCTGCCTTGATCCCAGAGAAGACGCTTAGCCGTTTCCCTGGCACACCTCCCTTGGTTGGAGCCCCGGGGAGGTTTGCCCCCTACTGGCTGTGCTCAGTAACCACGACCGGCTTTATATTGGAAAGAATAGTAGTCCCAGGGTTTGTAAGGAGGCTAGCTTGTCTGGAAACTGCGTGTATTTTCCCTCAGAAGCAAGGCTCCCCGGTCAGTGAGGCTCACCCCTGGAGCTTTTTAAAGGATATGCGTGCCCAGACCCTATTTTGTTTCCACTGAAGCACAGTTATCAGGGTGTGTGGGCTGGATATGCATTTGGAAAAGGCTACGTATGGGGGACACTGTGATCGCCCCAGGTGGTTGTCTTGCCCCTGTCCTTATCTGCCGACGTCACTCACGGAGGACTTGGGGTCCCAGACTGGCCCCCAAATCTACAAAGACTGTTACAGAGCAGGGAGAGGAAAAAGAGGCAGATCTCTTGCTGCCTTTTCACCTTGGGCACCCAGGCCTTCCCCAGACCTAGGACGCTGAGGTCACCGCATGGCTGTCGTGGTCACGGGCACGCTGCAGTTGAAGAAACGAGTGCTGGATTGGTTCCAGGGAAGAGGGTGGGTCTGCATGCAGCCGGCCTTCCCTGACCAGCAGTGCCGTCGACAGCCGGGCGCCTCGTCCGTGTGTGAGGCACGTGCCCGTTGGAAGGTTACTGTTAGGAAAGAAACAGGGTGCAGAGACTCGTCAAGGGGCTGGATTTCTCTTGGTTCAGGAATCTGCACAGAACCGGACCCGGCCACCAAATGGCAGTTCCTTGGGTGACAGAGGAGCAGCTGAGTCGTCCGGACAATGAATACGGGGACGTGGCCCCGAAGCTGTACCTGTCTGGGAAATATGCCTGGGGGATGTGGACTGACCACCACGGAAAAAGAAAGAAAGAAAATCACTGATCCTGAGGAAGGAAGTGAGGCTGAAGACAACAGACGCTGCCCCCAGCACACTGGCGCTTGGGAAGACGAGTGGGAGCAGCCAGGGCCTCGCCCCCCCCCCCCCCCCCCCCCCCACGGCAGGACAGCCTGGACGGCAGGGGGCTGCCCTCCCATTGGGGAGGTGGGGCTTACGAGAGTAAATGTCTGTTATGCAGATATAAATCTTAGGGTGCGGGAATAAGGAATAAGAATTCCTTCAGTTGTGAGCATAAGGATATTTTGTACTAAAAATTCCATATTGTAAACCAGTTAATAGGGAATTGTAAAAATAATTCAGAAATGTTATTCTATTAAACTGCAAGGAATAAAAATCAGATTCTCTAAAAACTGTTATTCCAGTAAACAGCTAATTATAATAGGAACAAGAAAGCATAATCTTATTATAGAGTAAATGCTAGTCATTTACAGATTAAAAAGTAGCTGTTGATTACAAAAGCTTTTTCAGATCTTGATTGAGCATTTTTTAAAAACATTTTTTTAATGTTTATTTTTGAGTGAGAGAGAGAGCGTGAGTGGGTGGGTGGGGCAGAGAGAGAGGGAGACACAGAATCTGAAGCAGGTTCCAGGCTCTGAGCTGTCAGCACACAGCCTGACACGGGGCCAAAGCCACAGACCATGAGACCGTGACCTGAGCCGAAGTCGGACTCTTAACTGACTGAGCCACCCAGGTGCCCTGAAGTTTCCTTTTTAAAACATTTCGTAAGAAAAGCGATAGAGCTAAATTATTGATCACTCCTTTGAGTGTGTTAAAATTTGCAAGGGATTTTTGTTTTAAAACCCCTTGGAAGACACTGTTGACCCACCTGTGCTGGGACCCCTGTCTGCCAGGAGTCCAGCTCAGCAGCCTGTCCTCCGTCCCGTGGGCTGGGAAGGGCCTGCCCTCTCGAGCCCAGCCCAGGCGTGAGGAGAGCGACTTGGGAGGGAGTCTGTCTGTGCTTTTAACAAGCTGTGTCCTGTCAGGGGAGGGTGGCCAGACTTAGGGCACGTTCCTATACAAGAGTGCACGTGGGCCAGGGGACAGACAGGAGCCGGGCAACTAGATGACTCCCTGGCCTCCAGGCCCGGACCCCGAGGCCCCTGGAGCTCTGGGATTGCCTCGGAAGAGGTTCCCAGAGAGCCTAGAAAGGAAATGCTGAAATGCCACCAATGGTGTGTCCCCAGAGAGAGATGTGAAGCAAGTTGTTCACCCCGACTGCGCGTGAGTCTGCAGACCCTTGGGTCCAGCGGGAGGAGCACCGTGACGCGTCACATTTGAACGGAGCTCTTGAAATTTAACTCCGTTGTATGGTGTGACTGAAAAAACAGGCGATCTTTAAAAAACGCAGTGTATCTTTCCAGTCCTTATTCCTTGTTAATTTTGGCAAACGCTTTGTCCTATCATGGCACAACAGAAGAGTGTTTATGGCAGTACGTGTTCCTTTATTCGCAGCTTTCTTGAGGCAAGCTTTCACTGCTGTGATTGCAGCATCAGGTTAACCCACGGTGAGTGTGCGGTTCACCGAGTTTTTGTAAATCTCGGACCGTGCAGCCGGCTCTGCAGTTCAGTTTTAAAACACTCGCGCGCCTCAGAACGTCCCCTCAGGTCCACGTGCAGTCCGTGTGTGCCTCAGCCTCAGGCAGCCTCAGACCCACTGTGTCTGCAGTTTTGCCTTTGGAGAACTTCCATGTAGGGGGGGGGGGGGGGTGTTGTCTTCTACACCATCTTTCTGCGGTGTAAGGTTTTCAGGGCTCATTCGTGGTGTGGCGTGTGCCGGCAGCTCCTTTTTGTTTTTGGACAGTGTTCCCTTACCACGTTGCAGAATATTTTGTTCTCCCACCCAGCACTTGATGGACATTTGGATTCTCTCCAGGTTTTTACCGTTATGGGCGGTGCTGTGAACACCACTGCCCAAGTCTGTGTGGACACGTGTTTTCATTTCTCTCGGGTGGATATCCAGGAGTGCAACTGCCAGATGTTGTGGTACTTGTTTGCATTTAAGAAATTGTCAAACTGAGGGCACCTTAGTGGCTCAGTCGGTTAAGCGGCCGACTTCAGCTCAGGTCGTAATCTCACGGCTCGTGAGTTCGAGCCCCGCGTCGGGCTCTGTGCTGACAGCTCAGAGCCTGGAGCCTGCTTCAAATTCTGTGTCTCCGTCTCTCTCTGCCCCTTCCCTGCTTGTGCTCTCTCGCTCTCAAAAATAAACATTTTTTAAAAATAAAAATAATTGTCAGACTGTTAAGAGAACAATCCCATTTACAACTGCACTAAAAACAATAAGATACCTGTGAGTAAACCCACCCAAAAACGTGAAAGGCCTGTACTGTGAAAACTATAAAACACTGATGAAAGAAATTGAAGAGGAAGCAAAGAAATGGGTTTCATTCCATGCTCATTGAGAGAACAAACATTGTTAAGATGTCTATGCTACCCAAAGCAGTCTACACATTTAATGCACTCTCTATCAAAATACCACCAGCATTCTTCACAGAGCTAGAACAAACAATCCTAAAATGTGTGTGGTACCACAGAAGACCCCAAATAGCCAAAGTAATCTTGAAAAAGCAAAACAAAGCTGGAGGCATCACGATTCCAGATTTCAAGCTATACTACAAAGCTGTAATCACCAAGACGGTATGATTCTGGCACAAAAATAGGCACATAGATCAGTAGAACACAATAGAAAACCCAGAAATGGACACAACTGTATGGTCAACTAATCTTCAACAAAGCAGGAGAGAATGTCCAATGGGAAACAATCTCTTCCACAAACGGTGTTGGGAAAATTGGGCCACTCTCTTAACGCCGTACACAAGAATAAATTGAAAATGGACTAAAGACCTAAATGTGAGGCCTGAAACCATAGTAATCCTAGAGGAGAATACAGGCAGTAACATCTTTGCCATTGGCTGCAGCAGCTTCCTTCTAGATACGTCTCCTGAGGCAAGGGGAACAAAAGCAAAAATAGACTACTGGGACTTTCTCAAGATAAAGCTTCTGCACAGTGAAGGAAACAACAAAACTAAAAGGCAGCCACCGGAATGGGAGAACAAATTTGCAAATGACATATCAGATAAAGGGTTAGTATCCAAAATATATAAAGAACTTATACAAGCCAACACTCCCCAAAAATAATCCAGTTTAAAAATGAGCAGAAGACATGGGGGCGCCTGGGTGGCTCAGTCGGTTGAGCATCCAACTTCAGCTCAGGTCATGATCTCACGGCTTGTGAGTTCGTTCGAGCCCCGTGTCGGGCTCTGTACTGACAGCTCAGAGCCTGGAGCCTGTCTTCAGATTCTGTGTCTTTCTCTCTGTCTCTGCCCCTCCCTCGCTCACACTGTGTCTCTCTCTGTCTCTCAGAAATAAATAAAGATTTAAAAAAAATTTAAAAATAAAAATGAGCAGAAGACATGAACAGACACTTTTCCAAAGAAGACATCCGGATGCCAACAGACACATGAAAGATCCTCAGTGTCACTCGTCATCGGGCAAATGCAAATCAGAACCACGATAGATACTACCGCACACCTGTCAGAACGGCTAAAATCAACATAAGAAGTAACGAGTGTTGGCGAGGATACGGAGAAAGGGGAACCTCTTGCATTGGTGGGGATGCTGGTGCAGCCACTGTGGAGGAGAGTGTGGCGGTTCCTCAGAAAGTTAAAAATAGAACTATCCTGTGATCCAGCAATTGCACTACTAAGTGTTTACCTGAAGGATACAAAGCACTGATTCAAAGGCATAGATGTACCCATATGTTTACAGCAGTATTATGTACAAGAGCCAAGATCTGGAAGCAGCCCCAGTGTCCACTGACTGGTGGATAGATACAGATGATGTGATACATATACAGTGGAATATTAGTCATAAGAATGAGATCTTGCCATTTGCAATGACATGGATGGATCTAGGAAGAGTATCATGTTCAGTGAAATGAGTCAGAGGAGGATAAATACCATGTGATCTCACTTGTATGTGGAATTTAAGAAACAAATGAGCAGATGGGGGGGGGGCGGTGGGGAACAGACAAGCCAAGAAACAGACTCTTAACTATAGAGAACACACTGCTGGTCACCAGAGGGGAGGGAGGTGGAGGGTGGGTTAAATAGGTGATGGGATGAAGGGGTGAGCTTAGGATGAGCCCCCAGTGATTAAAATTAAAAACAAAAACTTGAAATGTTTTTCAGAGTGGTCACACCAGTGTATCAGGATTTGGGTTTCTCGATATCCTTGTTGACACTTGTCCGTCCTGTTTTTATTAAAATTTAAGTAGATCTGTACTAAGTTGGTAAAGAATTAACACCTTTACACATAGGTTTTTGAATCAGGACATGATTTCTAATCTTTTAAAAATGTATCTTTTGGTAAAACTTTAAAAGTTTTTAAAATTGGGGCGCCTGGGTGGCTCAGTCGCTTGAGCGTCCGACTTCAGCTCAGGTCATGATCTCACGGTCCGTGAGTTCGAGCCTCACGTCGGGCTCTGTGCTGACAGCTCAGAGCCTGGAGCCCGTTTCAGATTCTGTGTGTCCCCCTCTCTCTGCCCCTCCCCTGCTCATGCTCTGTCTCTCTCTGTCTCAAAAATAAAAACATTTTAAAAAAAGTTTTTAAAATTAAGGTCACATCTTTCCTCATTGTGTTTTTTTTTTCTTTCTTTCTGTTCAGTGGATGCCTGGACTTTGGCCTTTTCCCCTGATTCCCAGTATCTGGCCACAGGAACTCATGTGGGAAAAGTGAACATTTTTGGTGTGGAAAGTGGGAAAAAGGAATATTCTTTGGACACCAGAGGAAAGTTCATTCTTAGTATTGCATATGTAAGGAAACCTTGCTCTCTTCTCGGTCTCCCACTGTTTGCAGTCTGTGCCTCCGGCCTGTGGCCGTGCTGGGGGCAGGCAGCTGTCTGGCGGGCGTGGGGTGTGGCGAGCAGGGGATTTGCCGACTTTGCTGGGCATGGCCTAACAACACGGAGTCTCAGGTGCTCTCCGCGTGTTCTCCACAGAGTCCTGATGGGAAGTACCTGGCCAGTGGAGCCATAGACGGAATCATCAATATTTTCGATATTGCAACTGGAAAACTCCTGCACACGCTGGAAGGTATGGCTCATTTTCTTTTGTGCAAACGGGGTTATCCGACCACAGAGGAAGAATTGTTCTTTTATTAAAATGCTACTAAATGACAAATGAGCTTTATACTATCTCAGTTGGAAGTCCGAGACGCCTCCAAGTCTTAGTGTGTGGTCGGAGTTGTACCCCTGTTGAGCGCTTGTTTTGGTGAACAGGCTTACTCACTTTTTGTGTTAGTATATCTCAGCTGTATGAGAATTTCGTTTCTGTCTTGTTTGGTTCTACAGAAAGTCGTGATTAAAAACCAGTTTTGTCAAGAATCTGACGGTGGGTGAAAGTGCCCTGCCTGCCCTCTGCTCTGCTGGCCTCAGGGTGTGGGTGCGAGCCCTGTCAAGCATGGTGGATGGGACAGAGGCTTCTAGCCTGTGCTGTTTTACATCTTTATTTATTTTGAGAGAGAGAGAATCCAAAACCGGTTCCATGCTGTCGGCACAGAGCCCGACACGGGGCTCAAACCCACCAACTGTGAAATCGTGACCTGAGCTGAAACCAGGAGTCGGATGCTGAACGCGCCTCTGCCCTGTGCTCTTTTGTACTAGTTTGAATTCTGAATTCTCTCCTATGCCTCCTCACCCACACACTACTTACCTGCCAGAAGAAATTTAAAGTCACAGAGCCCCAAAAGAGGCAGGATGGCTGAGAAAAGGCAAGAAGGACCCCATCCTGGCAGGCACATGCATACGTTACCTCCTCAGTTTATTGTTTACAACACAGGATTTGGTAGGGAAACCGCGTCCTGTTTGTTCATACAGATCAGAAGCAATGTGTGTTTCCTTATTTGTCCATATTTGTAGTAGAGGAGTTTTTCCCAAGCCATGTGTGCTGAGGTCCAGCTGGTGAGGAAGGGAACTGAGGAGAGGTGGCTCCAGGAGGATGGGGCCTGGATTGCATGGATGTTTCCAGAACATTAGGAGGAGGGGTGCATCCAGTCATTCCCCTCCCTCTCTGACGAAAAGCACCTGGTCAGTGCGGCTCAGATACTTGTGGTCGTTAAAAGGGACGCTGTCAGTGGGGAGCCCGTGGGGGGAGACTAACGGGGCCTTTGTGAATTTCAGGCCATGCTATGCCCATCCGCTCCTTGACCTTCTCCCCGGATTCTCAGCTGCTCGTCACTGCCTCAGATGACGGCTACATCAAGATATATGATGTGTAAGTTGCCACGGAGACTCGGGCTTCTCGCCCAGTACCAGTGTCCGTCTTGTCTCCCACTGCTTGGAGGAGTTCTGTCGAGTATGCAGCCCTTCTCCCGGGTCCCTTGGGGGCTTGTGTGCAGAGCCTCAGGCCTTCCTCCCCCATCACACCCCGGTCCTTGAACTGGGAATGTCCGGGAGGGAGATGTGCACCATCTGCCTGCCAGGGTGGGGTCTTTCTTGCCTTTTCTCAGCTGTCCTGCCTCTTGTGGGGCTCTCTGACTTTAAATTTCTTCTGGCAGGTGAGTAATGTGCGGGTGAGGAGGCATAAGAGAGAGTGATCGCTCTCTTCAGGTCGTGGCCGTCTGTCACCGTCAGCTTGTGCAAGGCCCCTTTCTCCTGGGCTTTTCCCCATCCTGTTCCCCCCACAAGTCTCCCCTGAGAGGTGTTTGTGTGCTTGACACTTTGACTCAGTACTGAGACCTGTGTGCCTCTGGTTCACGGCTTCCGAATGTGGTGTCCTGATCCCCTGGAGGCACACGTCACACTTCTCCGTGCCCCAGCGATGAATGGGTGCTAAGATTGCTGCCATCTGTCTGTTCCACAACCCTGACCGTCTGTGTGCGAGCCCACACCTGGGCCTGTGAGGGTTTTTCGGGAGCTGCTGGGCAGTAGGAGTACTTCTAGCAGCTTTTGGAAGACAAAAAATGGTCAGCAAGGCTGATCTTGGGGCTGTGGCTTCTGACGAGCTGACTGGGGGTGTTAGGACGCGGGGCGTGCCTCTGTCCAGTGTGCTGGCTTGTTAGACTCGGGGGGCACCTCTATCCAGTGTGCTGGCTTGTTAGATTCAGGGGGCGCCTCTATCCAGTGTGCTGGCTTGTTAGGACTCGGGGCTGGTGCTTTCAGTGTGGCGTCTGCTTGGGATTCTCTCTCTCTCTTTCTCTCTGCTCCTCCTCTGCTTGCCCATGGGCTTTTCTGTCAAAAACAAACTTTACAAGAGAATGGCGTATGCAGGCCACGTCTGTTGTGGAGTGGATGTGGACACCTCCCTTGGATATGGTGGAAACGGTGCGGTCGGGGTCAGAGCCTGCTGCTGTCCGAGGTGGCCTGCCTGCCCCTGGCGGCCCTCAGGTCCTGTCTCCGGAGTCATCTTGCTGAGCTGCTAGAATGTGGTTCCTTTATTTTGAGCTTTTAAGCTCTCAGCTTCAATAGTACTCTTTGCTGTCGGGGGAAATTCACACATTTTGTGCTAATGCCGCCATACAGACTTGTTCCCTCTCCATTTTGATTGAAACTTCCCCATTTCAGACAACACGCCAACTTGGCTGGAACACTGAGTGGCCACGCGTCGTGGGTGCTGAATGTCGCCTTTTGTCCTGACGACACTCACTTTGTTTCCAGGTACTTTCGATTCTTGGCACTTCCTTAAATGCTGGGAAGATGTAGATGGTCTTTTAGGAATCACCTTAAAATTTGAAGATGGTCTGACCCTTTTTTGTAGACGGGTTTCCTCACTGGTTTTGGGTTTTGTTTGAAGCTGTGAAGGCAGTTGTGCTTGGCGGGATCGAAGGTGGACTGTTTTCAGTCTAGGCTTCCGCACATAGTTACTTTAGGAGTGGATGCCTGTATTCCGATCGTAACTTAAAATACGTAGGTCTGTTTGCAGAATGTTGTGCTTTGAGAGCCCAGTGTTATTCCAGCCCGGGACGTCCAGGACAGGTGAAAGATTTGAGACAGACAGTTTAATAACAGTGCTCAGAGGCTACGGAAGCCTCTTCCTGCAGGAGCGAGCCTCCATTTGGAGGCCGTGACAGGCCCCCTCAATCCGGAAACAGACACAGGTGTCTGAGACTCCTGCTGAGGGCACTTGCACGAGGGCGGGGCAGACGAGAACTTCAGGGAAATGGCTGCTCCGTGCGTGGGGGAAGCCGCGGAGATGCCGGCACCGGGACCCCCACCCCCCACACCCGGGGCCCAGGCTGGCCACTGAGTACAGGTAGGCAGAGTGTAGGTGACAGGAGGGTGGGATTTCCGGTCACATTGCTCCCGACTTTAAAACCGGGATGAAAACTGTTCTGATACTAATGTTCCCTTTTTTAAAACAGTTCATCTGACAAAAGTGTGAAAGTTTGGGACGTTGGAACGAGGACTTGCGTTCACACCTTCTTTGATCACCAGGATCAGGTATGGCCCAGTTCCTTCGTGTCCGCTGGCGTTGCCTGAGCACTGCACCTGCCCCCCCCTTTCCCCGACCTGCTGCCGGGGCCTTGGGGCTCCCTGCTCAGTGTCTAGCCAGCCAGCATCCTGTGTGCTGTCTGGGCTGCGGGTGCTGCCGATGTGCTGGCAGCCTAGCGAGCCGAGAGGCGTGAGAATGTGGCGGTAGCCACACAGCCGTCCGGGGGCCCGCCGGGAGCGCTGTTCCAGGTGTGGCCTGCCGTGCAGCTCGGGAAGGGCCTTCCCCACAAGTCGGCACTTGTCGTTTTTGGAGCTGCCCACAGAAGTGATGAAGCGATGTGATCTTTTTCTTTTCTTGTTCTTTCCTTCTTTTTTTTTTTTTTTTTTTTTTTTAAACATACTCAAAGCCACAATTTCTTATGGGTTGTTTGGCTTTATCGATATAACTTTTGCATCAGTGTTTAAATGAGGAAAAGGGGGCTCTCTTTTCCTGGGGGCCTTGTTGTCTCTGCCAGTGTGGAGGTGAGTGGAGGCTCCGGTGGAAGGCAGAGGCCCACTCAGTAGGTCTGGCGTGGGGCCTGGGGCTCTGCATTCTACCCGGCTCCCCATGAGGCCAGTGCTGCCGGCCCCAGCCATTTAGACTAGCAAGTCTTGGGAAACTGGTTAGTGTAAAAAATAAAATGCCCAAGGCAGTAAAAAAGTTGACTTTCAATACATAGTAGTTTTTATGATGATGCTTTCTTTTTTTAAATTTTATATTTGTTTAAATAATCTGTATATAGGCCCAACATTGAGGCTTGAACTCACAACCCCAATATCAAGAGTTACAGGCTCCACCAGCTGAGCCAGCCAGGCGCCCCGTGTCCCCTTTGGAATGCAGCTTAAAGTTAACATAATTGTTCATGCTTTTTTCTGTTTGATCTTAAATCAGTGCTAACAGAGTTGAGGGAATTCAGTCTTGATACTTCACTTCTGGATTTAAACATTCTGCCGTGGGAGTAAACCCCCCTGGCTGGCTGCGTTTCCCCGTGCGAGAGGCTGAGTGGGGTGGTCTCGGAGGTGGTGTTTGGGTGGCAGTGAGGCCATCAGCCCACCCGGTGGCAACGCTGAGATTGCGGCTGGACCCCCCCCCCCCCCGCCCCACTTGGGGTCAGAGGGACAGGCTGACCTGAGGGAACTCCGGCCGCGTGTTTTGTCAGGAAGGCGGTGTGACTGTGCACTTGAACACGCAGCGAGTAATATCAGTGCCCCGTGACGTCTAGTTATCCAGCTTGAGGCCTCTAGTCACAGGGGAGAATCGCTGGCTGGGGGGCGGGGGGCACAGCGTTAGGTGAGGTGCCCCTGAGGTCATGCCCTGGGGATGGTCCTGGGGCCTTTTTCTTTCAAACGCAAGCCCATGCCCATCCCCTGTGGGTTCCATCTTCACGGCATTAGGTCCTTCCTCGGGTTCTGAATCTTGAAAGGTTTGTAGGTACACAGATTTGTGTTTAGAAATGAGATCTGACTGAGTATGGGAGGTGAGGGAATGATGATGACAGGAACAATGCCAGATAATCCCGTTAAAGAAAACGCCCCATTCTTGCTGGTTCAGAAAACACGGAACACCGTCCTTTGGGTGTTTTTCTAGATTTGGTACGATGAGAATAGAGGAGGATGTTTGTTCATAAAGAATAAAGACATGACAACTTTGTTTTTTCTTTTTATTGGATTTACAGGTCTGGGGAGTAAAATACAATGGAAATGGCTCAAAAATTGTGTCTGTCGGTGACGACCAGGAAATTCACATCTACGATTGCCCAGTGTGAACACCAGTCTCCCAGACTAATGCTGCAAAGAGAATGTATACATTGATCGTGACATTCCTTACCTTCCTAGCTTAACAAAATAGAGCATTTATTGTAGCAGAAACTTAAATTTTGTAGATACAATATAAATCTTTTCATGTTTTATTGGAAATGCTGTTCATACTTTAACAGTGTTCGTGACCCAGACACCGGTGTTCTTGAACATACTTCTTCTGTGCACCCTGCGGCCGGCAGGAGAGCGGGGGGAAGTCGGCATCGTGCGAAAGCAGGTAACTGCCCCAGAGATGAAGGGACCCAGGCACTTAATGAACTTGCAGTTTAGAGGCACAGGCTCCCTCCTCCAGGGTGCCGAGTCACACAGAAGCGGTTTGATAAAACTGATCGGTTTCAGAACGGGGTCCTGAAGGGTTAGGATATTTGGCCGGGTGAGAATGTTCAGAGTCCTACCTTCCTGGGCATCTACTTGGTGTTTTGAAAACGTCTGCTGCTGCACTGTGCACTGTGTTAACTTTAGAGAGGCTGCCTTGACAGCGTCTGTGGGCTCCAGCCCTGCCTCGGTTTCCCCGGAGGACCAGCACTTCGGTTCTCTCAGCAGCCACTTGAACTTGGTTGGCATGGAAATGGCTAGCACTCTGAAGCTTGCTGCTGTTTATTAAGAACCTCGTGTGCCTGTAAGTCCAGTCGTGGCTTTTTCCCAAACCCCCATCACCTCCCTCTCCTGCCTCTCGACGTTGGTCGCCCTCCTGTAACCACAGAGCCCTTGACGTTTCCTCTGCCTGTAGCGCCCCCGCCCCCCACACCCACAGGGGGCGCTTTTATGGCTGCCCCCTCCTTTCCACAGCCGTCGCCCATAGCTGACGCTTGCCCTTCTCACTCCAATCACAAGCTCCAGGACAGTGGAGGCCGACCCATCAGATCTCCATGTGAGGCACTTAACACCCCTCGTTTGAGCTCGAGATCATTTAAAAAACCAGAAGCATCTCTCATACCAGCTCAGTTTTAATTGTAAAGTGACAAGTGTACAGGTGGAGTACGTTTTAAGCAACACCTTCCAGATCCCACTGACGCGCCAAGGAAGGGGCTGGACGTAGTTGTGCCCCATCAACAGCAGTTCTCGACGGCAGGGGGAGTCACAGCACAGAAACAACACCCTGGAACCGTGGTCCATTTGTGAATGGATTTCCACACAGGCTGAGTTGGAAAAGGAGGCTTTAGGTCTGTCCTGACCAGTGGTCAAAGCAGGCCTGGGGTGAGGGGGGCTCGCTCTCTCCTTTGAGCAAGTTATGCCCAACACCCCCACCGCCCCCCGCCCCGCCCCCCAGCCCCCCAGCCAGCAATGCCTGGTCCCCCCAGCCACTCGCCCTGACTGCCGCAGGCCTCCTGTGCCCTTCGACCCTGCTGGGGGCGGCCCCGGGTCTGCGGCGAACTCCGCTTCTGCCGAACCAAGGAGGGTGGAACATACTAGCAGCCTCGGCTTTAGCCCGCCCAGCGGCTTAGGGAGCAGTTTCTCCTGACCGCCATGGAAGGACCGGGCCAGGAACAGCTAGAACCTGAGGCAACCCTAAACATGAGCTGCGGTCGGCCTGCTGGGAGTGAAGCAATAGCTGTTGTCCCTCGGAGCAGGCCAGCATTTACAGCGGTGGCCCATGCCGCAGGCACGGCAGAGCCCGTCCACGCGCTTCTCGCCAAAGCAGCATCACGGGAGCAGGAAGCCCTCCGCCACGCAGCCGACAAGAGCAGGGAGCCGGGTCTGGGAAGAGGCGACCGGGCCGTGGTGCCCAGGCCGGCCCACCAGGCTTCCCCCACCGCTGCTGCCGGAGGATGTGGGGCCCTCGGGAGGGCTTCCTTCTCTTTACAGAAAGCACTTTGGTGGGAGCATAGCAAAGACGGTCAACAAAAAATCATTAAAACCACAGAGAACAAGGTGTGGGGTCACAAGCAAACAGCTATGGTGGTGTTTCATTTGGAACACGGACCCCACAAGGCCAGGAAGCTTCCAGGAGAGACGGCCATACTCGCACCCCATTCCAGCCACGGGACAGTAGCCACCACGCTGGCCCCACAGCCCACGCGGCGTGAGCCTGGCCCGAGAGCCCAGTCCAGCCCACGGACGTGCCTTTGTTCTTGAGGGCCCTCAAGAATCTAGATCTGGAGATGTCACAGGGGCAGCCCCAGACGAGGCCCCTGGTGCCTGCCCTGCGAGGGGGGCCGGGCGCCGGCACCGGGGCAAGGCCCCCAGAAGCACAAAGTGTCAGTGCGGCCAACCGGCATCTCAAAAGTCTCCTGAAAATGGAAATGAACAGATCCCATATGCAGACCAGAGGTAATTCACACTCAGAACATTTAAATATAAATTAAGCTATAACTTAAGTTACAACCGAAAGAACAACAGAACCAGACGACACTCGGCAGCTGAGGATGCTGGACACACACACGGACACGCCACACACGGGGCCGGGAGGTGATGCCGTTTTCATTGTGCCAACTTTACACTCAGGGCGCCGCTCACGCCGTCTGGCACTGCACCCCGGCCCGCGGCCCGTCGTCGTCGTCCTCGTAGGCCTCCCGGTGCTGGCGCCAGCCCTGCTCGCTGGGGTCGAACTCCTTCAGCTCCACCTGGTCCATGTCGTCCGTGACCCTCACCTTGTGTCGAGGGGGCAGGAGGGCCTCCAGCTGGGGGAGCTTGTCGGGAGGCAGCCAGTGTTTCTCGGGGAAGGTGACCTGTAGAGGGGAGGCCGGAGGGAGCGGCGCTGGTTCCCGCCCGGCTCCCCCCCCACCCCCCAACACCTCCAGGACAGGCCCGGAGGACAGGCGGGAACTTACCAAGAACTGGATGATCAGAGTCCCCTTCTCCGGGGGCGCTTTGTAGATCGGCATCCCCTCGTCGTGCACACACTTCAGGTCCCCGTGCTTTATCACCTCCCCTGCCGCACAAAAGGCTCCATTAGGAAGCAGGAAGATGGGGGTGGCCTTGGGGGGGGGGGGGCCCTAGCACCCAGGCGGCACTACAGCCTCGTGGCACCCCCCCCACCCCGTCATAAGGGGTCAGTTTAAAAGTGAAGCGGGAGCCAGAACACCCAAGTCTGAGGGGGCGCCTGTGTCCGCAGCCCGACCCGCCCACCTGCCTCTGGGGTCTTACGGCTACTTTTCCAGAAGGCACCGCGGGCGTTGAGGCCCCCCGAGCCTCGCGCGGCGTCTCCCGCCTGACGCGAAGGAAGGAAGGAGCTGGGTCCCCACAGAAGCGAGCTCCTCAGCTCAGTAACACAAATGCACAAACAAGGAGTAACGGGGGCGGAGGAGACGCCAAACGCTGTCAGCAGCCCGAGGAGGCCGCGCGCAGCGTGTCACAGACCCCTCTGGGCCCTCCCGCGCGGGGCCTCCCGTGGGCTTGTCTGGTGGCAAGTTCTTCTGTCTCCACTCCTCCCCTCTCGCTTCCGCCTCTAACTGGGGGCCGGGAAGCCACACACGGGAGGAGGCAGACAGAGGACAAGTGGGCCGCTCCCGGGGCACCTTCCTCGCGGATCCTAGCGTCTGCACTCCGGCAACAGGAGGAGGAGAAAGCAGCGAAGCCACAAGAAATAAGCCCAAACAAGGAGAGACGGTAAAAGAAAAAAGGACAGGACGCAGAAAAGAAGAAACATGCAAAAAGAAATAAGAGAAGTCTCTAGCAGATGGCTCTCCGGAGCCCCGGCCCTTCCTTGTAACTAAGCAAGGTGGCGGGGGTGGGGGGAGTCTTCCCTGGGCCTGGTTCCATGTCACCCACCCCCGACCCTGTGGCCCAGGACGAGCTTTCCCGGAGGTGACACAGCCACCAGCCCAGCAGCACCGCCATCAGCTGGGGGCCCTGTGAGCAGGTCATGAACCCGCACCTGCTCACCGCTGCTAGCCGGGGGCCCTGGGAGCCTCAGCCTCCCCGCCAAGCCAAGCCAGGGGGAACGCGACCTGGGGAGGAGTCGCAAGTGTCACCTTATGCCGTGGGGCTTGATTATGTGCAGACACACACAACACAAACGATCAAACGGTCAAATGCTAACAATGGGCAAATCACGTAGGGGGTCCTTGTACTGTTTTTACTTTTACGACTTGTGGTTGGTTTGAAATTGTTTCCAAACACAAAGTTCAGAAAGAAGAAACTCTGATGAAGGCTTGGCTATCTAATTCCATACGCTTCTATGACAGAAGGGGGACGCAGACAGAGCAGGAGGAGGAAAGCGACAGAAACAGAACAAGGCCACAGAGGGAAGCGAGCGAGAGCCGGCAGAGGGGAGACCGGCAGGGAGCTCTGGGGTCCACTCTCTACGCCGCACCTTAGGGTCTCAGTGCCGGCTGCCACCGCCCTTGGACAGGCAGGTCCCAGCCCAGCCCCAGCCTGGCCCTGCAGCCCTAAACCCCAGATGCCGCTCTGCTCACGGCCCGAGAGGGGGTGGAGGGAGCCTGGGTGTGTTGGCCACACCTGTGCACACGTGCTCTGACACGGATGGTCCCCGGCCCAGCCCCTCCCCTGCCATCCTCCCATGGCCCTTCCTGCGAGGCGCCCTGCTGCCCACACGGATGTGGCCCAGAGGAGCCTGCTGTCCGTATGCGAGCTGGGGGCCCGGGCCCTGCAGGACCCTCGTGGTCCCGTGGTCCTGGGAGGGCCCCCTGTGTGTGCAGACGGGCAGGTCTGTGGGAGCATCGGTGGCTAAGCTGACAGGCAACGTCTTTTTCTCGGGAAATTTCTACTTTAAAACGTCTCCCACGTGTAGTCAACAGTGCGGCGGCTATGGGGACACGTGATGAGCCAGCCACAGCATGTTATCAGCTGTTTTCTTACCAAACTAATTTTTAAAAGCTTAAGTTGGCAGGTCCCAGTTACAGTGCTGGACCTCAAGATTCCTGTTTGAGGCTCCTCCCCCCGACTGTTTCCTTCTAGGGGAGTATTTTAAAAATTCACAAAATTCCCAAGTCGTTGGTGAGAACTTTGACCTTCGGGAAAATGAAGTCACGCTAACTTGCGTGACGGAAGTCCCCCACCCCCAGCGTGAAGCCAGGCTAGCGGCCAGCAATGTCATACGCAGTCAGCACAGCAGGGACGGACACACGTCCGAAACATTACCTGCCTTGGACGTAATAACGAGCACGCGATCGTCCAGCGTTTTTATCATCTTCTTGAAGCCACAGAGGGCTTCAGAAAGCTGAATTTTCATTTTCATGATCAAGTCGTGGCCTCGCCTCTGAAAGACACTATGATCCTTCTGATCAAGCACAATTATGACATCGCCAGGCTCCAGCTCAGGCTCCTGATCTCCTTCTCCATGAAACAGTATCTTTTGACCGTCTTTCATACCTGTGAGACATCATCCTTACTGATTAGCACTTCTCTTAAAAACCATGCTTCCTACACAGCTGTGAAGGTGGCACAGAGCCCTCTCGGGGTTTTACTCATCAAACCTCCCAACTTGGAGGGAACCAGAGCGGTGGCTGGGATCACGCCCCCCACCCCACCACATGGCGCAGCGGGAATGCCCTCCACCACCGCGCACACGCGGCCTTCTCGCTGCACGCGTGGGGCGCGGCTCCGGGGCCGCGTGCACGTGGACACAGGGTTCAGGATGCTTAAACAGAAGTCCTTTAAGAACATCTGTCAGTCTGGGTATTGAGTTGTGCGCTTTGGTCCCATCTCTCATGTAGCATATATTCACCGGATTAGGAATCCACAGAATAATCCACGGAGAACCGCTAACCATGAAAAAGGCCTTCTAACGATGGCGCAGGCACAACAGACGGCAGGGGAAGGCGGGGGCGAGGAGGATCCGAGGCAGCAGAGGGACACGTGCAGAAGGAGCAAGCGGCCCCACGCGCACGAGCTCTGCGGCCCACGTTCGCCAGGATCCTCCCAGTGACTCTAAAGGAATCGCTAGAGGACGGCGGGAGGACAACCGACCAAAATCAAGGTCCAGTGACTCTCAGAGCGCTGGAAAGCCCTAGAGAGGGGGTTGTTTTGGTCTCGAGGGAGCAGACCTCAGCAAGCAAACAGGCAGGTGAAGGGGACGGCGGGGGGACGTGGGGGGACGAGCGGGGGCAAGAGGGTTGCGGGGGCAAGAGGGTTCCGGGCACACCCGGGGCCCCTCGAGTATCTGCAGCATCACAGACCTCCCTTCCCGACGCCAGCACGCGCCCGCGGTCGGCACCGAGAAGCGCCTCCAGCCGGCGAGCGGCGCTGGGCGGCCTCACCTTTTTCAACGTGTACCTCGATGATCTTCTTCTCACGGGTCACCTTGGCGCCACCGCAGATCTCACAGCGGTCCCTGGGGCTGATGCGCTCGCCCTGGCCCTTGCACTCGACGCACACGGTCTGGATCTGCTGCACCACGCCCGGCCCGACCTGCTGGATGTGCACCTGCATCCCGCGGCCCTTGCACAGGGGACACTTCTCCACAGAGCCCTTCTTCCCGCCAACACCTGGGGGGGGGGGGGGCAGGAAGCAGAGCTGGGCACCAGGGCACGGGGGACACGGGGGGACTGGACTGTTTACAGTCACGGAGAGCAATGCGGGAAAGTCTGGGCGATTCTAACCGAGCGGGTAGCATCCAGACATAAACGTGGGGTCGCAAAGGTTCGCGGTCCCGGCCACACCAAGCCAATTCATCCCTCGGGCTTCCTCAGCCGTGTCTTCTTCTGCCCCTGCCCACAGGTGGCCGAGTGGACCCGGCTGCGAGAACTGGAGGGGTGGCTCCCCAGCTCGGCCGACTCAGGACAACGTGCGTCCGAGGTCACCAGATACTATTTTTCTTGAAAAATCCTGTTTTTAAAACTTGTGTTCGTGGGGCGCCTGGGTGGCTCAGTGGGTTGAGCGTCCGACTTCAGCTCAGGTCATGGTCTCACGGTTCGTGAGTTCGAGCCCCGTATCGGGCTCTGTGCTGACAGCCGGGAGCCTGGAGCCTGCTTCGGACTCTCTGTCTCCTCCTCTCTCTGCCCCTCCCCTGCTCCCGCTCTCTTGCTCTCAAAAATAAACATTAAAAAATAAAAAAAACAACTCAAGATGCGGTGAACTATGCCCAGCTGCCTGGTTTTACAAAGCTTCACTGGAACACGGGCACGTCTGCTCATTTATGCCAACGGCTGCTGGCGCACTGAGAGTTGAATGGTCCCCAGAGACCATGCGGCCCACAAGCCTGAAACACTTACTATCTAGCCCTTTACAGAAAAAGTTTGCTGACCCCTAAGTTAGGTGAATCATCTTGACTTTAATTTTTTTTTTTTTTTTTTTTTTTAATTAGCCTCCACACTCAGCATGGAGCCCAGCTCAGGGCTTGGACTCAACCCCGAGATCAAGACCCAGGCTGACGTCAAGCTTTGAATGCTTAGCTGACTGAACTACCCAGGCACCCAACTTTTAAATTTTTTAAATTAACATGTTAAAAAAAAAAGTCACTCCATATAAAAAATGTACAGGGCAGAGTAACACAGATTTGGCCCTTAGGCTACCAGTTTGCAATCTGACCCTTATGTTTGAAAAAATCAAGTGTTTTCCTCTGAACTGTAAACCAGAACTGTTTCGTCCTCTAAGGGATCAGACCTATGTGACTCATTCAAACGTTAATTTTTACCTTCACATTTTTCACAAATTACGTTTTTCTGGAGGGCCAGCTTCTTTGTGACTCCGTTATATAAATCTTCGAGAGTTACAGACAGCTGATGTACAACATTCTTGCCTTAGGAGAGGGAGAAAGAACACCTGGGAATATGGTATTAGACGTGCCCACGGGACCCCCGATGCGGGCACCTCCAGAGCCCAGAGCCACACCCATCACTCATTCTGTCGGTGCTCCCATCTCACCGGCCCACCCTCCGGGCCTCTGCCAGCCGGAACCAATTCTGGCCAGTGATTGATAGATGTGGACAAAACGACTTCCCGTCTTTGTTTTCTCAGCAACCCCCTGAGGACGGAGCGATCGCTGGGGGACCCGGCCTGGGGTCGCTGCTGTTCCCCACGACAGGGCCCCTCCTGCACAGGGGAGGCAGGACCAGCAGTCTAGGCACTTTAACTGGAATTCTACTCTTCCCTGAGCGTAATGCTCTCTACTCTTTGAGCCCTTCTGTCGTCTGTGGCCAAGTGGGAACTCTCCCCTGCATCTTTGGGGTGGGAGTCTATGGTGACTCACAGGGTCGGAACCTCCCCCCCACCGTGGGACCCTCACGCTCCCCAAGACAAGACCCCCGCTCCCCTGCTGCCCGTGGGACCCTCACAATCCCCAAGACAAGCTGCCGTTTCCTGGCCGTCAACTCTGAGACACAACTTGATTCAGGGCGTGAAGTGGTTCATCTCGGGGCAGTGAGGGCACCCACGGTTTTAATCGTGTCCATAACGTCACTGACATGAGCGGCTACACACCCAGACCACGGGGGGAGACTTTCCTAACCTCCGCGTGATTTTCGGCTCCCTGTGTTCAAGACTTGACAGCCAAGCTTCTGAAGCTCAGGGTCTGTCATAATGTAAAAACAAAACCCCCTTATTCCCCCAGGGCCTCTTGCCGACCCAAACCACCCCTCTTAAACTCCAAGGCAGAGCTTGCTTCTTCCGATTTTACCCAAGATTTTAACAAGCTTGGCTATCTATCTGGTTTCAGGGTCCAAAGCAGATCGACAGGGAACCAGAAGGGGGAAGGGGCAATTCGAGACCACGGCTAACAGAGGCGGCAGAGGACACAGCCTGGTGGGAGGGACGAGGTGGAAAAGCAAATCCCAGAATCAGAAACAGCAGCCTGGGGCCACTCAGCCAAGGCCGGTCCCTCCTGCAGCCCCCGGGGATGAAGCCGCTAACCCACAACACGTTCCAGAGAGAAGGGGGTGAATCGTGTCACCTGAAAAATTGGAGCGGGCTGAGAAAACAAGGCCACACTGCAGAGTGCCAGCCACACAGAGCGCAGGGCCCCTGGCCGGACAGGGGGCAGAGACAGCAGGTGCCATTATGTCCCTCAGGGCACTCAGAGGCCTGACCCCCAAGGACAGAGAAGCAGAGGACAATGAACCTCCTTCCTGGCCGCCAGGGCACTTGCTCCCTTTCAGGTCGTGTCTGGAGGGTGTCAGGTCAGTGGTACGCGTGCTGAGACATTCCAGGTGCCTGGATACCCGCTAAGGGGTGAACCATTTAAAGCTAGCGACCCCCAAACATGACGTGTGTGCCCTGTTAAGGCATAACCCGTCTTGATTCCATTAACACGTGTGATCTGAAAACTATAAAATTTGCCGAACGTCTTCAACAAGTATTTACCTCTTCTCTCTCTTGCCATCCGTCCCCCGCCACCAAAGAACATGTCAAATATGTCCATGGGTGACGAGAAGCTGGGGCTGCCCGAGCCTCCTTCCTTAATCGCCTGTTCACCACCCTGGTCATAAATGTCCCTTTTCTTTGGATCCGAAAGCACTTCATATGCCTGGGATATGAGCTTAAACTTTAAGATGAAACGAGAGAGACAGAGAGAGAGAGAGAGAGAGAGAGATTACAATGAGAGAGAGGACGTTTGAGGACTTTGTGAGGCACACCCACCATCACAGACTTCACGGCAGACACATTCTGCACCTGCTCCCCCGACGCCAGCAGCCTGCGCCCTCCGGAACCTGGCTTCTCCGGGAAACGGGGCCAACCGAGTGAGGGGCTGGTGGCAGGGCCTCTCGGGAGAGCGAGGGGAGCTCCTCCAGCCTCGGCCGCCCGGGGCTCCACCTACCACCAGATAGCACCCCGGCCCCCGACCCCCTGGCCCCCGGGTGCAGCTGCCTCCCAGCTCAGAAGCAGCTTCCCTGTTTCCCTAGCACGAAACTCAGTTACAGACGTCTGTGCGTGCACCCGTCCCCACGCGCAGCTGTCCCCATGCATCTGTCCTCCTGACCTTGCCCTCGGGCTCCCCATCTCGCCTCCCGCCAGCACCAAAACCTCTCTCCTCACATCTCATCTGCCTCCCAATGTTTACGTCCAAGGCCCCAAAGTGGACGAAATACCCGACACGTCACCCTCCTGCCGAAACTGTGTCACTGGCAACCGGTTATTAAAAAAAAATGTCACAAAACCCCAACTGAAAGACATTCTAGAAAACTAAATGCAATGTGATCCTGGACTGGGGAACGATGGCTAGAGAAGACACTGGGACAAGTGGAGACATGTGAATTTGTTCCTCGGGGGAGAGGCGTACGGCTGATCCGTGCGGGGATGTGGGTGTTCCTCGGCGAGACCTGCCAAGTTTCTGGGCCGAGAGCTCACGCTGGCTGCAGCTTCGGGTAACCGTGAAGAGAGCAGACACAGTGACACGTTTACAGTGCGAGAAGCTGGTGAAGGAAACGCGCGTGTTCACACTCCTACCTCCATCTTTCCGTCCGTGTGTGCAAGCTTTCAACATAAAATTAGGACAATATAAAGTATCTCCAGGGCATCCGTGCTCGCCACACCCCAGGCCCGCTCCGCAGAGGCGACCGCCGCGACCTCGCCCGTGTCCCGCCTCTCGTGCTCATGCCGGCTGCCGGCGCCCCAGTGAGTCGGCCCGGGCCGCGGGGCGCCAAGGCCAGACCGCACGTATCCTCCGACCGAACCCCCACTGCAGCTGGGACAGCTTCGTCCCCTGCTGGGACCCAGAGGGACGCGTGGCGTGTGGAAGGCACTTGGTACTCGTTAGATGCACGGCTTGATTCTGGTGGGGCTTCAGAAATGCACACGGGACGCGGGGTCCCGGCCCTCCAGGGGCACTCCCCGGTCTGAGACAAGGCTCTACGTGAAAATCCCGTAAGGCAGCTGCCTCCGTAAAACACACAGAAAAGAAAACGTGCTATGAAGCCACAAACACGGGGGCGCCTGGGGGGCTCGGCCGGTCGAGTGTCGGACTCGATTTCGGCTCAAGTCACGATCTCACGGTTCGTGGGTTCGACCCCGAGTCGGGCTCTGTGCTGACAGCGCGCAGCCTGCCTGGGACTCTCGCTCTCTCTGCCCCCGCCCTGCTTGCACATGAGTGTGTGTGCACCTTCTCTAAATAAACTTAAAATACACACGCCTGTAAGTCTTGATAGAAGTACTACATTTCCTCTTGTGTTACAGATGCCGGGTAGAGATCTAACACGTACCTAATCAACAAATGACAGCTAGTAACTAGGTAATTTTAAAAATTAAGTCTTCAAGGGACATCAGATCCTACTCCAGGCAGCCAGACCTTCTGCTAAGTTAATTCTCCGCATTTCTGCAAAGCGGCAGGCACCAGTCACGACCACCGCTCTGCACAGCAGAGTGTGGGGATTGGGTGCCCGGGACGTTAGCTCTGACAGCAGGGAGACCAGGCGCCCCCCCCACCCGAGTTCCTGGGCCTGTGTGTCAGGGACTAGGTATGCTCCCTGAGAATTTCCACAGGAAGCACTCACCAAATATCCTGGATGCCTGAAAGGCACCCAGACTTAACTGACCCCATGATTAGTCTGAGGAAGCAGAAGCGACGGCCTGTCCGGGAGGCCGTGTCTCACGTGGGAGGGGGCTCCCACTTCTACCAGCCCGTCACCGCACCCCCCCCCCCCCCGAGCTGCAACACTCTAGACCCCAGTTCAGGTTCGCCTCACCGCTGGACACTCGGGCTCCGACCGGCTCACCTTTCAGTCTGCGATCATTCGCCACCCACCTTAACGAGATTACTGTGCAGCGAGGAAAAAATGGCTCTGGAATGATGTCTCAACTTGGAAAAGTACTTTCGATAAAATACCATGTAGCGAGAAAAAAATGTACCAGGATGACCACGTCTGATCCCCCCGGAAAGAGCTGCCTGCAAAGAGGCACCGTCACGGCAGTTAGGGTGACGTGTACTAGGTGGTTTTTCTCTACATTCTGGTATTTCCTGTACTGTTATGCTGTCTTTTATGATTTTTCAACTTGAAAATCTACGATCCAAACTAAAATTTACGGTGCAATGGGCCAAAAGACGGGATGCATCTCAAGCTGATCAGGGTAGCAGTCCAGACGCCCCCAGCTCTGCCCGAGAGGGACTGGCTTACTGGTCCCGCCAGAAGGGCCCATGGAAAGCTGGCGGGACGAGGGGACTGCGGACTCCACAGGGCACCTGACGACAAACACGGCCGCCCGGTGCTTAGCAACACAGGACAACAGGGCCCAAAACAAAGGCCAACAGCCATCTTAGCGGTCTCCCTGCAGGGCGGAAAGACCGGCTTCATCTATTTTTCAAGAGACATTAATAATACAGCGACAAACCTGGGAAGAAAATAAAGACTCTACCTGTGACAAATCAAGTAGGTGAGAACTGCACACAGACTTGAGCAGACAACACAAGGTCTACACAGTGTGCCCAGCACACAAGAGGCCCAGGAAGGAAGCATCTGGTGAAGAATGAGTGAGTCTAGGGAACCCTATGGCACAGAGTTTCTATGAATTGTATCCAGTCTCCTCGCCCCCTGTGATCTCCGACCCAATTTTCACGGAGTGCCCGATGCCCCCTCCACTGCAAAACCTTCCCTCTGGAACCGCCCCCTACAGGGCATGCACACACACACCCCCCCCCCCCCCATCCACCCACAGCCAGACACCGGGCCCGTGACTGTGCAATGGCGAGCACAGGTGCAGGAGACCAGCTCGGTGACTCGGACTTTGGGTCAGAGGCAGCCCACCAGAGCTTCAGCCAACAACCAAACTGAAGGGTTGTATCCCCGTATCCCCCTCATGGAAGGCGGGGACGGGGGACATCACGGAACCCCTGCTCCAGACAGAGAGGAACGTACCAGACTTCACCATCAAGAGACTCATTTACGGGACACCCATGTGGTGCCTGAAAATAAGCTGTGGGACGGGTTTCTACAGGACAACGCCTACGGGAACGTGGGACAGCTCGGGTCCAGTTTAAAACAGCTTCGGGACAGCAATGGCACAGTCAGTCCAGCTGTGCGCACACGGTCATGAACTCACTCCTGGAAAGTGCCAGGAGACCTGACCTGAAACTGGGGTCAGGAGGCTTTCCCCCAGGCTGCCTCTAGCCAGCCTCTGAAACATCGAGTGAGAAGCCCGGCTACGCTCTCATTAAGGGAGAGTCTCAGAAACGGGCCACGGCAAACTTGGGAGCACGTCTATGAGACACCAACGCCGTGCAGAAAGCCGGTGACTTTCAAAGCTACAGTAAGCCATCTAAATATAGAGGAAAGAATTCGAGTGAGTGACAAGACAAAACGGTCTTGCAGGAAAGCATGTTAAGCTTGTGACAGCCACATTCGGCACATGTGGCTAAATATAAATATTCTATCACTGTTGCCACCGGCCAACCTTCCTGAAGGAGCCTCCTCCTGCACGGGGCAGGGAACACAGGCGGGCACTCACACTAGCCACGGTGCCACAGGTCCAAGTGCTGGATGGGTGCCTGCGGCCTCAAGGGTGACAGCCCGTGCTGCCAGCGACTACAAAAGTCCACCTCCCCAACGTCATCGGACACAAAGTTTCCTAAGAAAGTGGCAGAAAGCGGAGGGAGGAGTGGACAGGCCAACAGACTGTCCCAAGGATCCACGCGTGGTCCTTCCAGTCCCTGGTCAGGTGCATAGTGAGCCCAAGGAGGCCGGCTCTGTTCCCAGGAACAGCAAACAGTTGAATTCAGGTGCCTATTACAGAATTCTCCAGCCTATTATCGATACTTGGAATCAACTGTGGGTCATCTGTCACAGAAAACCTGGAATATTCCCGCAAAATGATGTATCTGGGCAGAGATCTCTCCGTTCCTGCTTAATAGATGTGATTATTCAATGCCTGACAGGAGAGAGGCACACAGACCAAATCTGGCCAGCGGTTCAGCTGACTGACACCGGGTTTGTCTCAGGTCCTAGCGAGAAACTCACCCCTGGGGTTTGTGCGTCAAGGGATCAGCACGGAACAGTTCAACCCAGTTGCTCCTGGCGAGCGTGCAAACTTCTGGTGCCGTGTGCCTCAGTTCACTGGGTTGCTGGCTGCCCTTCTGCAGAACTTCCCTCCAGCGGTGTGCCCACCAGGCTTCCCTGCCACCAACCCTGACCTCAGCCCAGCCACAGCCTGGGCCCCCGCCCCCTATGCGCGGCAGGACCCCAGCTGCAGCCCCTGAGCCCCAACCCCGACTCCAGCCTCCACAGCAGCCCGCAGCCCGTGGCCAGGTGCCTGTCCCCAACCCCAGCCCAGGGCCCTAGCAACCTGTCCCGGACCCCAGCCCCTCCCCCATGGCCTGTCGCCGAGCCCGCCCCCACCCCCGCCGTACCCCGGGCCCCAGCCACCTATGCCCGCCCCGACCCCAGCCTCTGGGCCCCAACCCCAGTCCGGGACCCCACCGCCTGTCCCCGACCCCGGCCCCAGCCTCGATGCAGCCTTAGTCCTGCACCCGACCCGACCCGACCCCGACGGAAGCCCAGGCCCGCCGCAGCTCGAACCCCCGCCGCCTATCCCCGGGCCCCGACCGCGGCCCCAGCCCCAGCCCCCGGCCCCCGACCCCCGGCCCCCAGCCCCCGGCCCCCAGCCCCCGACCCCAGCCCCAGACCACAACCCCAGCCCCCGGACCCCGACCCGGCCCCGCCGACGACCGCCGCCAGTGCCCGGCCCCAGCCCGCCGCACCTTCTCGCCCTCATCCGGGTTCTTGTCCGGGTGGTACTTGAGCGCCAGCTTCCGGTAGGCCTTCTTGATCTCCTCCGGGGACGCGCTGGGCTTCACCCCCAGGATGTCGTAGTACTGGGTCTCCTTCACCATCTTGGCTCTGCGGGCGGGGCGGGGCGGGCGAGGCCGGTCAGCGCCCCCCGGACGACCCGCCGCCCGCCCGCGCGTCCCGCTCCGGCTCCCGCTCCGGCTCCCGCCGCCGCTGCCGCCGCCGCCCTGGGCTCCCGCCGCCCGCCGCCCGGGGCCGCCGCACTCGGCCTCCGGCGCCTCCGCCGCGGGTTTTATTCGGCGCCGGCGGAAGGTTCCGCGAGGAGACGGTGACGCCACAAAGGCCCAGAACCTTCGCGGAGGTTCCGGCGGCGCCCGGGCGGGCGGGGCAGCGGGCGCGCGGCCGGGACCCCGACCCCGACCCCGACCCCCGACGGCCGACTCACTGGTGCTCTGCCACCGCGCCCGGCTCGCCCCGCCCCCGAAGCCCTCGGCTCGCCTGGAGCTGGACGCCGGATCCCCGACGTCCGACTCACCCGGTGCTCAGCGCCCGCGCCCGGCTCGTTCGGCCCCTGACCCCCGACGTCTGTGTCACCCAGCCTCCGGCTGCGGATCCCCCGCTCACCCGGAGCTGGACTGGACACCTGACTCCCGACGCCCCCCCCGCCCCGGGCTCGCCCTGCCCCACCCCACCCCACCCCGCGAGACCCCGCCGGCCCACCTGCTGTTCTGGGCGGTCCGCTCCTCCGGCTGCCCGTCCGACTCCCTGGGACGCCAGCTCTGATCGCCGCCCCGGGCCATGTCTGGGGGCTGGGAAGGGGGCTTGGGCGTCCGGGGCCGCCGCCTTGCCCTGCGGAAGACCAGACAGCCCGAGGGGTCGCGCCGGCGGGAACCGTGCCCCGAGGGGTGGGACTGAGGCTCCGCGCCCTGCCGCGCCCAGGGGTGTGGCCGCCCTCTGTGCGGTAAGGGCAGGGGGGCGCGCAGCGGCTACGGCGTCTTTGAGGGGGTTGGAGCGGACTGGGGTCCGCCGCCGTGGGGGGGGGGTGCAGTTCCCGAGACCCTACGGCTGCCGGCACCCCCCCCCGCCCCCCGTGGGGCATTTGCAAGGCAGGGGCGAGCGTGAGGCCTGACGGGTATGTGTGGTGCTGCTTTGCTGGCCCCCGCTGTGCACCGTGGCCTCCCCACTGCGCACACCTGGGAACTCCTGAAATCCTCCAAGGGCGAGCAGTGACACCCCACAGATGTGGGCAGTGACGCCCCTCAGGTGTGAGTAACCACGTTTCCAGGTCTCCCAAGAGAGGGCAGTGTCTTGCATCCACTAAGGCCGGACTGCTCAGGGACCCAGAGTTGTGCACGTTGGGGGTGGGGGTGGCCCTGGAGCCTGTGTCCGGCCCCTCAGGGGGCTCGGTGGCCCAGGGCCCTGTGTGGAAGGGTACGGTAACAAGTCTCTGTCTGACCTGCCCAGGCTGTGCCCAGCTCTCTGAAGGCGCCTGGTAGCCAGATGGCCACCCTCGGGCAGAAACAGGCCCAGAAGGAGGGCTATCCGAGAACTGCTGGCCTGCTCCAGCCGCCTTGGCTCCCACTGTGGAACACTCTGTCGGGGCAGGGAGGGCTCTCCTCTCTGGGGTCCCCTGGTCTTGTGTGGGGTCCTGTGGCTGAGGCAGGCCCTCTGCCCTCCTCCACGTGTTCGGTGGTGGAGTGGAATGACTTTTAACATCCAAGCAAAATTAAACTGTCGTCTCTGGTTTGGGAGACATTGCCTTTTCCTCTCAATTAGTCCCCTTTAGAGCAGTAACCTTCGGACGGAGAATGCAGAGCTGGAGGTCAGGGGGCCTGGCCCCCCAGCAGATATTATTTGCGATGTGAAGCTTAGCCTCTCTCTGAGCTGGTTTGCTTATCCACAGGCCACGGTCATTGCCACCTGCTCGCCTGCCTTCCTCGCGGGGCTCTCCAGGGGTCAAATGGGATGATAACCGTGAAGGCTTCGAGCACAGTGGGTCTCGCTCCCAGCGGCTCTCACAGGGATCACGTGGGAGCTTCTGACGATCCCTGCGTCCAGGCTGCACTGCGGACCAGTTCCATCAGAACTTTTAAGGCTCCCCAGGTGACTCCAGTGTGCCAGCAGAGCCGAGAGCCACTGCCCAGTGCCACATGCCTCCCAGACACGTACCCTGGACCAGCCAGGGTCACGTCATGATGGCCATATGCGGGAGGCCAGAGCCGCTGGAAATCGTGAGGCCTAAGTTCAGATCCCAGCTTTGTTACTTCTGGCTGCGTGATCTTGGGCAGGGGCGCCAACCTTTCCGAGCCTTAAATTCCTTGATTTTTTGGTGGGGATCGTTTTAAAAGTATCCGCCTCATAATTTTGTAAAACACCTGGTATGTAGTTTCAACACGTTGATGCGTTTTGTTTTCCTTCTTCCTTTTGTCTACACAAAATCGGCCGACAAAGATTCTTTCCTTTACGGACTCTACCCAAGCTCTCCGAGCCCTCTTCGCAGCTGGGCCTCAACCTTGGCCTATAAAGACTTGAGTAAACACTAAGGCCGTATCCCTGAGATGACACTGACCCTCAAAGCGCCTGCGTGAGAGAGCTCAAGGCTGCCCAAACTTGTTACTGTTTATCCCTCCCCAACACCTGAGGGCAGGGCCTGCGTCTCCCAGTCTCTGAGGCGAGTAGGGTCCTCACTTCAGGAACTGCCAGCTGGCAGATGCGGCCGGCCTGAGTGCATCCACACTGGCCCTTTGTAAGGGCCTGCCCCTGCCCCTGCCCCTGCCCCCTCCCTCCCTCTGGAGCACCAGTCAGTTCTGCCTATTGCCACGCCGTTAAAATGTTAAAATCCGTTCTCCTTTAAACAGGGTCTTTGTTTACCTTTGACAAAGCCTCTGATGAGATAGCAGGTTGTTTCCCGTAGTTAGTCATGGGAGGATTTGAGACTTTTATTTACACGTTTATTTATCGGTTACGCTTTTATTTTCACGGTTACTTTTATCACAGCATCTGTTGTGAGTGACGTTGGTTTTCCAGTCGCAGTAAGCAACTTAAAGTTTCCTTTACGTTTAGATTAAAAAAAAAAAGAGTAAGGACTTCTTGTACATCTATGAGATTACAGGTGGCGTTTGATTGACTGAAATTTGGGAAACACGGATCCAATTCCACACCTCCTCTTACAGCCAAGGAGACTTTTAGATGGAGAGGCGACAGTGAGAGGCACAGAACGGGCCTTGCCCCCGACTCACAGTGCCGGGCTCCCCTCGTGGCCCAGGTGGGAGAAGAGTCCAAGCGGGCACAGAAACCGCTCTTCCAAAGTCAACCGGGAACGGGTTCTTCGCGGGGTCTACTGAAGAGGGACAGCCACCTGTGCCCGGGGAGGGAGGTCAGGAGGGAATTTGTGGAGAGGGATGAGCACCACACACCAGAAATGAGCAGACAGGTAGGGGAGCCACGCCGAGGGGGGCAGCAGAATAGAGGCAGAGAGCACGGTGCCACCGGTGGAGGGAGGCTCTGAACTGGGCGGGAAGCGGGGACAGGGGTGCCGGAGCCTGCCCGTGGGGAAGAGTCTTCTCCTCCTCCGATGGCCCCGGGAGCCATTGAAAGTCTTAGAGCGGGAGCTGCGTTCTGGGGGGACGACCAGCGGTACACAGCAGTGGCTGGGAGGGCTCTGAGCTGGACAGCGCCGATTTGAGAGGCCAGGGGGTTGGCGGGCTGGCCCAGAGAAAGGGTGCGGAGGGAGGGAAGGGTGCAGAAACCTCTTGAGGTGGGGGGAGGAAAAGTGACTGTTGGAGAGCGAGAGCGGGAAGAGAAGCAGGAGTGTGGACAGGAGCCAAGACCACGGAAGGCCAGAGGGGCCAGGCGGCAGGAGCCCAGGGGTTGCAGGGCCAGGGCCCCGAGGGGCGGCCACGGCGTCTCTCCAACGGCAGGATGTTAATTTGTTGGCCCCAAAATAGCAGGTGTTCTCCAGGCCCCTGTTTCAGTATCTGCTTCCCTACCTCTCTCTGGCTGTGTGACTTTGGGCAGATGCCCTCTCTCCAAGCCTCGGTTTCCCCTTCTGCACGGGGGGCAAGAACGCCAACCTCGTGGGGTTCTTGTAAAGATTGATGGGGGGGCACGCGTCAAGTGCTGAGTGTGTGCCCAGCAGATGGCCGGGCTCATGGGATGGAATTTATTGATTTCCATGAATAAATGGATGGGCGGCGTGCACCTCCGTGAGCCAGAGCCGTGTGGGGCAGCAGCAGCACCCAGCTGCATGAAGGGAGTGCCTGCCCCGGAGGAGCCCACGGACCGGCCACGCCTGAGCACCCGGCTCTAACCCTCTGGGTAACCCCCGGCGTGGGCCATTTTGCCAGCGTGCCAGCCCCGGGGATTCGTATCGAAATAACCACCGCTGCCTCGCTTTAACGGACCAAACCCAAGCTTCTGATGTTTCTGTGGGTTACAGTTTCCAAGAGCCCACGTACTCCTGGGACTCCGGCCTCACCCACAGCTGCTGCCCCCAGTAACGGGGTGGGGGCGTGGGGGTCTGTTTCAGGAGAAAAAACTAAGAAAGTAAGGGAACGGTCTCCCTGGCGTATTGTTGTGCTTTGCAGATGATGTCCTGAGGTCCTCCCATCAGACCGGCGTCCCGTGAGGCCGCACGGCTGCAGAGAAGGCGGCCACCGACCATCTCTGCCTGTCTGTCCGGCACCGAGGGAGGCCCACGGGGAACAGCCCAACTCTAGCCTGCGTGGGGCTCACAGCAGCCAGCAGGGAGACCAGCCCCTAGCCACACGGTTGGTGACAGCCACGAAGGAGACGTGCGGGCACACCCTGCACCCGCCCTGCTGCGCCCTGCAGATACCGCCTTCTTCCACACCAAAGGTCTGGGGTGACCCCGCGCTGAGCGCGTCTCCACTGCTCCCACCGGACCTCCCTCGGTGTCTGTGCCACAGTCTGGTAATTCTCCCAGTATTGCAGACATTTCCATTACTATTCCATTTGTCACGGTGAGGTGTGACCGGTGATCTTCGATGTTAGTATTGTCCTCGTCTTAGGGGCACCGGAACGGGGCCGTGCGAGACGGCAAACTTAGCGATAAATGTTGGCTGTGCTCTGACCGTGCCCACCGCCGGCTGCCCAGCCCTCTCCCCCCTCCGCAGACCTCTCTCTTCCCTGAGACGCAACAGTGTTGAAATCGGGCCAGTTAGTAACCCTACAGTGGCCTCTAAGTGTCCAAGTAAAGGGCAAGCATCACACGTCCCTTACTTTAAATCTAGAAAAGGTGAAGTTTAGCGAGGAAGGGCCTTTCGTGCCAGCGAACCACGTCATGACAGCAAAGGCAGAGTTCTCGACAGAAATGAAAGGGCTCCACCGGTGGCTATGGATGATAAGAAAGGGAAACGGCCTTATTGCCGATGCAGAGAGAGTTCGAGTGGTCTGGACAGAAGGTCCAGCCGGCCACGATGTTCCCTTCAGCTGAAGCCTCATCCAGAGCAAGGCCTGAGGCTCTTCGACTCTGCGAAAGCCGAGACAGGGCGGGAGCTACAGGAGGACCAGTCTGAAGCCGGCAGAGGCTGGTTCCTGAGGTGCAAGGACGGACACCGTCCCCACGACAGGTGAAGCAGTGATCCGGGGGATCCAGCCAAGATCGTGACCGAAGGTGGCTCCTCTGTCACATTTCCAGCGTAGATGAAACAACCTTCTGTCAGAAGAAGATGCCGTCTACCTGTCATAGCTGGAGACGAGAAGCCAGTGCCCGGCTCCAAAGCCTCAAAGGACAGGCTGACTCTCTTGTTAGGGGCTAACGCAGCTGGTGGCTTGAAATGGAGGCCAGCGCCCGCTGGCTCCCCTGGGGCCCGGGAGACGATGCTTCGCCCGCCCGGCCTGAGCTCTGTAACGGAACGACGAAAGCTGGGTGACCGCACGTCCGTTTACAACATGGTCTACTGAATGTCTTAATCCCACCGCTGAGACCTCCTGCTCAGAAAAAAAGGAGCCCTTTCCGAATGTGGCTGCTCACTGCTGACGTGGGGTGCCCAGGGGCTCTGCCGGAGGCGAGCGATGAGACCGATGTGGTTGTCGTGCTGCTCACACGACATCCACCCCGCAGCCCGTGGCTGAAGCAGTCGCTTCGACTTTCCAGTCCTGTTACTCGAGAAAGGCACTTCGCAAGGCTGTAGCCGCCCGGGACAGTGATTCCTCTGAGGACGTGGGCACACCAAATGGAAAACTTCTGGAAAGGGTTCACCTCCTAGATGCCATTGCTGGTGCCCGGGAAGAAGACAAAATAACACAAACAGGAGTTTGGCAGAAGCTGATCGCAGCCCTCACGGAGGGCTCTGAGGGGTTCAGCACTTTGGGGAGGAAGTCAGTGCAGATGTGCTGGAAGCAGCCGGGGAACCAGGGGCAGAAGTGGGGCCCGAGGACGCGCCTGACTTGCTGCACCTCAGGATGAAACTCGGACAGGCACGTAGCTGCTTTTTATTTATTTTTTATTTTTTTTTAAAATTTTTTAGCGTTTATTTATTATTGAGAGACAGAGAGAGAGAGCATGAGCAGGGGAGGGGCAGAGAGAGAGGGAGACACAGAATCCTAGGCAGGCTCCAGGCTCTGAGCTGTCGGCACAGAGCCCGACACGGGGCTTGAACCCACCAACCGCGAGATCATGACCTGAGCGGAAGTCGGATGCTTAACCGACTGAGCCACTCAGGTGCCCCCAGGCGCGTAGCTTCTTACAGATGAGCATGGAACGTGGTTTCTTGAGCTGGAATCCAGTCCCGGTGAGGTTGCCTTGAGGACCGTTGTTGAAATGACAGTGAAGAAAGAATATCACAGGAACGGAGTTGAGAAAGCGGCCTCAGAGAACTAACTTGTTTCCAGAGAAGTTTGGGGGGTAAAATTCTGTCAGCATCTCCTGCTACAGAGAAACGGTTCACGCAGCAAACCTCAGTGGTGGTACTTTAAGCCAACAGGCTCCAGGCTCCGAGCTGTCAGCACAGAGCCTGACACGGGGCTCGGACTCATGGACCATGAGATCATGACCTGAGCCGAAGTCGGACGCTCAACTGACTGAGCCACCTGGGCGCCCCTGATTAGCATTTCTCTTAGCAACAAAGCATTTTTAGATGAAGGTATGTACATTCTGGGTTTTTAAAAAAAATTTTTTTTAACATTTTATTTATTTTTGAGACAGAGAGAGACAGAGCATGAACGGGGGAGGGGCAGAGAGAGAGGGAGACACAGAATCGAAAGCAGGCTCCAGGCTCTGAGCCATCAGCCCAGAGCCCGACGCGGGGCTCGAACTCGCGGACCGCGAGATCGTGACCTGAGCTGAAGTCGGACACTTAACCGACTGAGCCACCCAGGCGCCCCCATTCTGGTTTTTTTTTAACGTTTCTTTATTTTGAGAGAGAGAGAGAATGATCTGGGGAGGGGCAGAGAGAGAGAGAGAGAGAGGGAGAGAGGGAGAATCCCAAGCAGGCTCCTTGCTGTCAGCGCAGAGCCTGAAGCGGGGCTCGAACTCACAAACCGTGAAATCATGACCTGAGCCGAAATCGAGAGTCAGAGACGCTCAACCGACCGAGCCACCAGGCGCCCCAAGGGGTGTACGTTGGTCTTTATACGCAATGCCCTCGCACACTTCATAGGCTATGGTGTAGTGCAATCGAAACACTGACACGCATCATTGCGAAAGCCGCGTCGCTGCGGTGGCGTGGAACTAGACCCAAGCCGTCTCCCGGGCATGCCTGCGTCCTGTTGAGCTCTGGGTGGGCGGGCAGGCCAAACAGGCTTTACACAGCGCGCTTTAAAAAAATTGGTACACGTTCACATAGACGTTTGTTTTCTGCTTTATTTCAGGAGAACCACTATCTTGTTATAAACCGTGCTTTCGCATACTTTTCTATTTTCAGGAATGCCAGATTATAAAATGTGTCTTGAGCCACTGCAGCTCTTAGCTTTAATCTGGAGGCACTCTGCTCTTGTGAGGCAACAGCCAAGTTCTCGAAGCAGTGCTAAGATTCAGAAATGAATCATGAATTTTATGCAGCATGCTCAAACATTGTAATGGGGTCACATAAGGTAAATGCGAGTCACTGTAGAAATATTACAAAGATTTAAATCTCCTGTAAGTACTATCAGTTTTTTTAAACAGCTTTATTGACGTATCATTGACATACGGCGCGGTGCCCATGTTTAAAGCGTGTCTTTTGGGGGCACCTGGGGGGCTCAGTAGGTTAAACGTCTGACTTCAGCTCAGGTCATAATCTCGCAGTCCGTGAGTTCGAGCGCCACGTCGGGCTCCGTGCTGACAGCTCAGAGTCTGGAGCCTGCTTCGGATTCTGTGTCTCCCTGTCTGTCTCTCTCAAAAACAAATAAACATTAAAAATTCAAAATAAATAAATAGACATTAAAAAAATGAAAGTGTGCCATCCACGTACAAACATGGGAAACCATCACCTCGAGCAAGGTAGTGCGCAAACCCATGGCTCCCCAGAGTGTCCCGTGAGGGGTGTGCATTTAAAAGATGACCTAGACAAGCTCGTCAGGGTCAGCAGTGGGGCTGGGGCCAGAGGGCTATCCCACTGTGTCCTCGTTTCGTTCTTTCCGGGAAGTAGACCCCTCAGTCCCACCAGGTATGCTGCTGGTTCTGCCCTTCCCAGCTGTGCGACCTTGGGCGAGCTACTTTGCTTCTCTGCCTCAGTCTCTCTGTGAAAGTACCCACCTCACGGGGCTGTGAGGAGTACATAAGAGCATATGTGTGATCGCACACACACCAGTGCATGCACATGAATATGTAAGTTATACGATAGAAAACCCTCAGGACTGGACTGCCCACAACATGCAGTAAATGCTGACCGTTGTCACTTGATGCAAAAAACTCCATGAATGTGTTTGCTGCGAGTACCACGTCCGGAAATACAAAAAGCCCATGCCCCTCCCTCCTCCAGCGGTCCTGAGCGAGACCCTGGCCCGGCTGGGAGCCCTGCTGGAGGGTAGCTTGTGTGTCTGCTTAATGCTATGCTGGTTTCAAGTTTCCTCGGACCTTCCCGTGGCCTTGGCCGGCCCCATCTCAGCAGTAATGGCCTGGGTCAAGTATGGTCCCAAGCAAATGACAGACTATTCCGGACCCGGAGAGAGGAGTTGGCTTCCCCCTAGACAGCCGGGCTGTCATCCCCTCCTCTGTCAATCCTCCCCATCACCGACGGCTGTCCCTCAGAAATGTCGCCCAGACCCTAGAGTCCCTCTCCTGCCAGCTGCCTGTGCAACAGCCAGACAAGATTTCCAGAAGATTCCTGGTTCTGTCCAAATCACAGCCCTGCTCTGAAAGCTTTGGGGGGCCCCAGAATAGAATAATCAAATCCATACCCTCCCTTGGCATTGAAGCTGCCCCACGGTCTGGACCCGGCTCACCCCGCTTGGCTCCGGGTCCAGCCAGGACCCTTGTGTGCTCTGTCCGAACAGCGCAGTGTGGCTGGCCAGCCCGGGAGGGCCAGGGAACGAGTCTGGAGTCGGTTCAGGAGCAGAGACACCGCACTTCGTCAGGGTGCTGGCGAAGGAGCGTCTAAAATGTGTGGTAGCTAGCTTTGAGTTGTTCTCACGGTCGGAAAAACACATCGATCAGCAGTTTAGAGAGGAGTTTGTGACTCTAAGGACAGGGTTCTTTGCAGACGGCACCTATGTGGCCCGGCAGGCCCCAGAGGACAAAGGAGAGTGGAGGCCAAGGGAAGGGGAGAGCGGACACACGAGAGCCGGGCGAGGCGACTGGCAGCTGTCCGTCTCCTCACCTCCACCTGCCAGCCTGCGTCGGCTGAACACAGGGACACGGGTGTGGGTGAGTGTGCGCACTCGCGGGTGTGTGCAGGGCAGGGACACGGATGTGAGTGTGTGCACTCGCGGGTGTGTGCAGGGCAGGGTGGGTCCGGAAGGGGACCCTGAGAACACTCAGAGGAAGCCACGGGATGCCCCCCCTCTGGAAAGGCATAGAAGCCGTGAGGGAGCTTGGATTTGAGGCTGTCGGATTTGAGGGATTTGACCCGATTTTACCTACTCTGACGGTCATCTGATTCCGTTGTCACCGTCGTTACAAAAGAAACACCCGCAGAAGGGACCCCTCCCAGGAGAAGCACAGAAGAGAGGAGCACAATCTCGCAGGGAAAAGTAAAAATCCCTTCGGAAACCCTTGCTTGGCAGACGTTTGTCTTTCCTTTCTGGGTAGCGGACAAGCGGTTTGCAGAACGGGCCCTAGAAGACGTCAGGCCCTGAACAGAGAAATGAAAATGGTCAGTGATCACGCTTTAGAAGTTCCCCGTCACTACGGACCAGAGCAATGCAGGTTAAAACAGCAGCGCTGTGTTACTCTTTGCCAGTGAGGACGGGGGTGGGGGGGTGGGGGGGCGGGCGTGGCGAGGCCACCAGGGAGGCCACAGGTCACCGTGCAGCAGAGACCGCCCCGTGCTCACCTGCCAAGGGCTCGCGGAGGAGGCAGGACCAGTGAGACCGGGTGACCCCATCCTGAGCTTGGGTCCGAGGTCCCCCTCCACCCGCCTCCGGGCCCGTGGATCCCCGACCCGCCCAGTAGCCGAGGTGGGACCACAGTCAGAAAAGCCCAGCATTCACCAGAAAGGGATCACAGATTCTCACGGTACTTCATTAGAGTATAAATCACATGCGGTCAAAGGCACAGCACAAGCGGATGGTTCGATGACCCCTGGCACATGTACCCAGGTGACCACCACCCACGTCAAGACGGAGAGCATTTCCATCGCCCACGAGTTTGCTCCTCCTGAGCTCCGTCCCCACGGGGAGGGTCTGCCTGCCTTGAACCCACGTCTGGTGGACCCCCGCGAATGCGTCCCTTCAGCCCGGCTGCTTTTGCTCACCGTGTTTCTGAGGTCTGTCCGTGGCTGTGTGGGGGGCAGTGGTTCCTTTGCGTTGACGAGAGGTGTTCTGTCGTGCGAGCAGACGGCAGTTTGTTCGTTCCTGATCCTGATGAGGGACGTGCCATTGTTCCCGGCTCCCGCCTGTCAGAACAAAGCCGCGTGCAATCTTCGTGTGAACACAGGGCTTCTCTGCTCATCAGCAAATGCCTGCGAGGGCGCCGCAGGGTCACAGAAGAGCTCACACCAGCCACTCACGGAATAATTGTTCAGCGGCCATCGCGCAGCCCCGCCATGAGCGTGCGGGAGTTGCAGCGGCTCTGCGGCCTCCCCGACACCAGCTGTCACCGGTCTTGTCCACTGGAGTCACATCTCGTGAAGGGAGTCACGGCTCAAGGCTTCAGTCGGCATTTCCCTGAGGACCAACTGTGTCGAGCATCTCGTTACATACTTATTTTTTCAAATGCCAACTGGGGTATGTCAGGGACCCAGGAACTCACAGAGGGAGGTCCCCCAAAGACAACTCACCTCCAGACTGGGAACGAGAGGTGAATTCTGCCTTTGTGGCCCTCCTTCCCTTCCCCTCCCGCTGCTTTCTGTGGGCTGGTCACCACTGTGGCAACGGGAGGACTGGGGACGTCCTCTTGTTTACGTGGGGGCGTAACACGGAAACTTTGGTGACACGTGGCCCAAGCTGAGCCACCTTGGACTCCATGTGGCTACTTTCCATGAGGCCTCTGGGCAGTTCCGCTGACCAGATTGGCCTTGACGTCCCTCCATCCTGTAGAAACCCTGGGGCGGCTGTGGCCTCTGGGATGGTGGGGGGAGGCCCAGGGAGTGGGACCGGCCAAAGGACAGGGTCCAGGCCCAGCAACACAGAGCAGGGAAGTGCACAATATGAAAGACGGTTATTTGAGTGTCCAGCACTGATCTCCTGTCCCAGTAGCCCTTCAGAGAGTGGTCTCTCCCTGGAGAGAGAGTGGGGCGACCCCGGCGGAGGGCAGAGCCTTCCCCCCTGCACCGGGGTTACTGGAAGGCCAGGGACGTGGTAGGATTCGGGCTTGACCACCAATGCTCTCGTCTGAGACGCTGAACCCTGCGGGAGGGGCCCAGAGCCTGGGAAGGGTTCTTGGCAGCTACAGTGGCCGGTCTCCGTGACTACAGACGGATGCCCTTTTATGCCTCCCGCTCCATGGCTCCCAGGGCACCTGGAGGGACGCTGGCCCTCAAAGCTGGAGCCTCAGCCTCCTGGCAGGTGGCCATGGGTCCGAATTCGGCTAACAGAGAGCAAAGGGATGGTCTGGATGCCACGCCCGGAGACCCCTCCTGCACCAGCTGTCTTCCTCTGCCCGTGGCTGCGTGTGGACGGGGGACCCGAGACCCAGAACCACCTTCGGCCTGGGCGTCTGGGTGGCTGAGTGAAACCAGGCGGCCCCCACACCCTCCACCTGCTGGAACAGCTGTGTGGGGCCTCTCAGCAGAAAATAAATGTGCACTGTGTGAAGCTGTGGCAGTCTGGGAATTTTCCCGATCCAGCAAAGTGTGCTTTAATTAATACAGATAGCCGGAGTCAGCTTCTGCCACCGGCCACCAAAGAGTCTAACTAATAAAATATATCTGGTCACGAGGCACCTAAATCTGAAGGGTGTGCACAACTCCTGTCTCCAGAGGATGAAATTATGGGTGATTTTTATTTTCTTACTTTGCTTTTCTACGTGTTTCTTTTTCTTTTTCTTTTTCTTGCATGAGCATCTATATAAAATATAATTAGGAAAACGTCATTAAAAATAAGCAGATTCGGATTCTCTGACACAGGCTGGGAGAAGCACCAGCCTCCACACAGAAGGCCACAAGTTCAGAGCCCCCTGGCTTGCAGCACTGGGAACCCTAGGCCCGTAGAAAATTCTCTGTGCTGCAGCGCCCAGCCAGCAGTCTTCATGGCTGTCCCTCGTGTGTCACGACCCCCGTCCCCCCGCCGAGTCCTGTTTGCTCCACAGAGTCGGCCCCCACCCGAGCAGAATTCAGGGAGGCGTCTCCAGCCCTGCGGTTACTGGCACGTCCACGAGGCCTTGGGAGCGTCCCACGGGGAGCGAAGGCAGGCCCCTAGGACACCAGCATCTACCTTTCCGTCTCCTCTGCTCCTTCCAGGGCTCGTGGGCTGGCAAGGGGAGACCCTCATGCCACGGCCTCTGCCCTACAAGGGGCCCCGGCCACTTCTACTCTCTTTGTCTAGTTTGGATCAACAAACTGTCAGACTGATCAGATGTCATCCTTAGGATCCTCCCCACCCGGCCGAGGGTCCTCCCCAGCTGTAGGGGAAGCATGGCATCTACCTGAGCTTTGCACCTGCCCAGTGGAATGGATGCCATCACACTCACTTCACCAGTGAGGAAACAAACAGAGGTTAAGTAGCTAACCCAAGGTCACACAAAACTCCAGCCCATCTGAAGGATCCCAATGCCCACCACCTTCTCTCCAGACGCCCACACACCTGTCTCTGTGGCCAAGGTTAGCAGTGGAGCCAAATCTTCACATGACCACCAACAGGACACGGGAAAACACGTCCAGCCCCAACCAAGGCCGGGAGGATACGGATTAGCTGCAGTTCGAACATTTTGCTTAGTTTCTACAAAAATCATAGAACTCACATGCACACCCTTCCAATTTTTGGATGAAGTTGAGACCCAAAAATGGGCCACAGTTTTCCCAGGGTCACGTAGCATCTCAGTGCAGGCAGGTTCGTGTCAGAGCCTGTGCGTCCTGAGTTCCAGACAATGACCTCTGTATCGCAGAGCCAGAAAAATACCCTAATCACTGGCATATGCTCAGTTATTTTTTATTTTATTTTACTTTATTTTATTGTAAATTCTAGTGTGGTTAACATACAACATTATATTAGTTTCATCCAGTGCTTATCACAAAGTGTATGCTCAGTGATTTTAAAAATAAACTTCTTGGGGCGCCTGGGTGTCTTAGTTAAGCGTTGGACCTTGGCTTAGGTCACGATCTTGGGGTTTGTGAGTTCGAGCCCCGTGTCAGGCTCTGTGCTGACAGTACGAAACCTGCTGGGGATTCTCTCTCTCCCCCTCTCTCTGCCCCTCCCCGCCTTGGGCTTGCTCGCTCTCTCAAAAATAAATAAATATTTAAATAAAAATAAAAAGGAACTTAATAACACCAGCATTCTTCACAGAGCTAGAACAAATAATCCTAAAATGTGTATGGAAACAGAAAAGACCCCAAATAGCCAAAGCGATCTTGAAAAAGAAAACCAAAGCAGGAGGCATCACAATCCCAGACTTCAAGCTGTATTACAAAGCTGTAATCATCAAGACAGTTTGGTACTGGCACAAGAACAGACACTCAGATCAATGGAACAGAATAGAGAACCCAGAAATGGACCCACAAATGTATGGCCACCTAATCTTTGACAAAACAGGAAAGAATATCCAATGGAATAAAGATAGTCTCCTCAGCAAATGGTGCTGGGAAAACTGGACAGCGACAGGCAGAAAAATGAACCTGGACCACTTTCTTACACCATACACAAAAATAAACTCAAAAAGGATGAAAGACCTAAATGTAAGACTGGAAACGATCAAAATCCTCCAGGAGAAAACAGGCAAAAACCTCTTTGATCTTGCCCACAGCAACTTCTTACTCAACACGTCTCCAGAGGCAAGGGAAACAAAAGCAAAAAGGAGCTACTGGGACCTCATCAAAATAAAAAGCTTCTGCACAGCGAAGGAAACAATCAGCAAAACTAAAAGGCAACTGACAGAATGGGAGAAGATATTTGTAAATGACATATCAGATAAAGGGTTAGTATCCAAAATGTATAAAGAACTTATCAAAGTCAACACCCAAAAAACAAATAATCCAGTGAAGAAATGGGCAAAATACATGAACAGACACTTCGCCAAAGAAGACATCCAGATGGCCAACTGACTCATGAGAAAATGCTCCACATCACTCATCGTCAGGGAAATACAAATCAAAACCACAGTGAGATACCACCTCACACCTGTCAGAATGGCTCACATTAACAACTCAGGCAACAACAGATGTTGGCGAGGATGCGGAGAAAGAGGATTCCTTTTGCATTGTTGGTGGGAGTGCAAGCTGGTGCAGCCACTCTGGAAAACAGTATGGAGGTTCCTCAAAAAACTAAAAATAGAACTACCCTATGACCCAGCAGTCGCACTACTAGGCATTTATCCACGGGATACAGGTGTGCTGTTTCGAAGGGACACACGCACCCCCGTGTTTATAGCAGCACTATCGACAATAGCCAAAGTATGGAAAGAGCCCAGATGTCCATCTAGGGATGAATGGATAAAGAAGAGGTGGTATGTATATACAATGGAGTATTACTCGGCAATCAAAAAGAATGAAATCTTGCCATTTGCAACTACGCGGATGGAGCTGGAGGGTATTATGCTAAGTGAAATTAGAGAAAGACAAAAATCATATGACTTCACTCATATGAGGACTTCACGAGACACAAAACAGGTGAACGTAAGGGAAGGGAAACAAAAATAATATAAAAACAGGGAAGGGGGCAAAACATAAGAGACTCATTAAATATGGAGAACAAACTGAGGGTTCCTGGAGAGGGTGTGGGAGGGGGGATGGGCTAAATGGGGAAGGGGCATTAAGGAATCTACTCCTGAAATCATTGTGGCACTATATGCTAATTTGGATGTAAATTAAAAAAAAAATAATAATAAAATTAAAATTCAAAAAATAAAAAATAAAAATAAAAGTGAACTTCTGGGGTACCTGGGTGGCTCAGTCAGTTAAGCGGCCAACCCTTGATGTCAACTCAGGTCATGATCTCACAGTTTGTGAGTTCGAGCCCCACATCAGGCTCTGTGCTCACAGCACAGAGCCTGCTTCAGATCCTCTGTCTCCCTCTCTCTCTCTCTCTCTCTCAAAAATAAATAAATGTTTTTTAAAAATGACCATATTTAAAAAATAAAATTAAACAAAAAATAAAATAAAATAAAAATGAACTTCTTACCGCAATATAAGGCGCACTCAGAAAAGACACTGTCCGTGAGTACACCGCTCAGCAGACTGTCACCAGTTCTCCTGAAGCCCAGCGCCCCCAGTCACGCCCGGCCGGGCAGCCCCACCTGACGTCCAACACGCAGATTGGTGTTTCCTCCTTGTGAACACTGCATGAGCGGGGTCCTGCAAGAGGTTCTCTCTGGCTCGGTGTGAGCCTGATGAGAATTAGCAGATGTTTTCGGGGCCGTTCTACTGCCCCACGGAGCGAGAAGGCGGCCCCCGAGCCGCCCTGTGGATGGCCTGAGGGTCGTTTCCAGTTCGGGGCCAGTGTAGCCGCGGACGTGCCGGGCGGTGTTCGGGCACTTGTGTGTCGGCGCCGGTGCTGACCCCTCGTGCCTCCCCGCAGGCCCGTGGAGACCCCCACTCGGCCTGGTGAGGACCCCCTGCGGTGCGTGTGGGCAGCAGTGGGCACCGCCTCGCCCCTGCAGAGCCCGGCCCCACTGTCCAGATAAGCCCCTTTCCGATAAACAGAGGCCCTGCGTGCAGCCAGGGAGCGGGCTCTGTCGGCTGCCACTTACTGATAACCTGCTCGGCTCGAGGGGCCCCTAGCTCAGCGGGCCCGGGGCGGTGTCCCCCTGGCCACTGTGTCCCCGAGACCCATCACAGGGCCCAGAAGACGGAAGGTAGGACTGAATCTGGCTTTCTGAAGGCGGTGCTGTCCCGAGCCCCGTGTCTGCTCCCGCCGCTGCCGTTGGAACACACACGTGTTCTCTCCCAGCGCTGGAGGCCAGCAGTCCAGAGCGGGCCCCGCGGGGCGAAAGTCAAGGCGTTGGCCGGGCTGCGTTCCGCCTGGAGGCTCCAGAGGGAACCCCTTTCCTTGCCTTTCCCAGCTTCCCCGGAAGCCACTTGGGTTCCTCGGCGCGTGGCCTCTCCTCCATCGGTGGTGTGACGGCTTCCGCTCTCTCTCTGACTTTTGTCCCTTGTCACATCTCCCCTCACTCGGACCCTCCTGTCTCCCTCCTATAAGGACCCTTGGGACCACATGGGACCACCCGGATAATCCGGGATGATCTTGAGATCCTTAACTTGACCAAATTGGCCAAGTCCCTTTTGACGTGGGAGTTAACGTAGTCACAGGTTGGGTCAGGACATGGACATTTGGGGGGCCATAATTCTGCCCCAAACCCTTAGCCTGCAATCACACCCTCAAACGCGGGAACTAGGGGTCAGTCCACACCCACCCTCCTGTCCCCGCCCGCATGCCCCCCCCTTCTCCAGGAAGCCACCCCTCGCCTGCCTCCACCCCTGAGCCGCACACGTGGAGGATGGCTCTGACAGGTGGCCCTTTGGGGCTCAAAGTAGGGCTCTGGCATGTGCTGCCCGTGTGACCTCAGCAGCTTAATGTCTGTGTGTCTTAGCGTCCTCATCTATAACATAATGGTAATCATGGCAGTTTTAGAAGGTTACACGAGGGTTAAATTGGAGAATGTGCGTAACATGCTTTAGCATAGAGCCTGGAAAACAGCAGCTTGATTTACACATTGGTCCTTTCTCCACTGTTCCTGACGTCCAAGGCTCCCTTCCCAGCGGGGCCGGAACCCCATAGAAGCAGACCCGTGCTCCTCATCCCTGCACTGCGTGTGGCCAGGCCTCAGGGCCACCAGGAAGAGCAGGCCCCAGACGAGCAGAGGGGGCAGGGAGGAAGTCTCCATGGAAGATGCCAGGAAAGTTCGGAGAACACAGGGGCATCCGGGAAGGCTTCCCAGAGGAGGTGAGTGTGGGAAGCCTGGGGTGAGGGAGACAGCCTCTCTACCTGGGCTCTCCCCACTTTCTGCAACTTCACCTCAACTCTTCAGGCCCCCACGGCCCTGTGGAGCGAATGCTCTTTCCAAACCGTGGCAAAACCCGAGAGGACTCAATTCCGAATGCTGAGACGGTCCCGGGGTGATGGGGCTCCTCGGTAACGCAGGTCCTCAGAAAGGGCTGACTGAAGGTGGCTCCAGAGGCCCCAGTAGGCTCCGATGAGGGCTCTCTCCCCCTGGGGCTCCACTCCGCCGTGTTGAGGGCTGGGGGTTCAAGGTCTGTCTCAGTCCCGCCCCAGGACAGCCTCCGTAAAGAGTGAAGTTCTTGAAGTCCAACCAGTCTATCGAGGCAATCAGATTCTCAGTTGGAAAAAGAAAAAAAAAAGGGTTTTAGACGCCTGGGCGGCATTCATTCCACTGTGACTGTGCCCTGTGCTGAGCTCCACAGGCGCCTGGAGCTCGAGAAGGGAAGACCCGTCCCCTGGGTCCGTGGGCCTCCTCTGAGCCCCCACCCACCGTTTGCGGAGCCCTGGGTGCCCGCTAAGCTGCGTCTGGAAGTCACTGGAATCAGAGGGCTGAAAACCAGCAGGCGAAGCGGGGAAGGGAAGTGACAAAGGCAAGGGAGGAGTGGGTTTGGTTTTGCAGAACAACAGCTCCAGGCCGGGGCCAGGCCCCCAGTGTGAGCACGAGCTAAGGGCCGGCACAACAGCCCCCGGCTGGACGTTACCTTTAGCTCATTACAACCGGCAGTGTCCCTGCTGTGGGTGGAGTTTTCTACCATCTTTCGGACCTACAGGGTACACACTGTGTGCATGCACACCGACGTGTGTCCACAGTCGACCTGCTTACTCAAGCTCCCTGCCCCTGCCCCCAGCCCCCCCGGTGAGAGCTTCCTGCACTGACCCCACGGGGAGCCGGTGCTTTGAGAGCGATCTCCCTGTCTCTTCACTTGGAACAAGTAATACAAAGTTCTTTGCTTGCAACACACCCTCGGGTTGTGTTCAGTTTGACACACCCTGGGGGATAAAGCCCTTGAGTTCGGTCACATCCGCTCTGCACACCCCGGCCTGGGTTGGACACCTGGGTCTGTTCGGCCGGCTGTGACGCTGGCATGTCTCATCCTCCCAAAGTGTCCCCATCCGTACGATGATGGGGCCGTCCTGACACACACCAGCCTTGGATATGGATGCTCTGGGCACGAGGGGCCCCAGTGTAACCCTGCTCCCCTCTCCTGTTTTGGGAGGCCAGGCTGCTGGCACTCACATCTGAGTGTGAGCTTACCTGGGCGTGTCATTTGGTCCCAGCTAGTGCCACCCGGACATCAAGGAGCAGGCCTGGAATAGGAAAGGGTCAGCTAGAACCTGAGAGGACCCCAGCCTGACTCTGCTAAAGACACTCCTCTGTTTCACCCCACTGCCTGGTCTTAGAGGTTTGTCATTAAGTAGGACACAGGGTTTAGGCAGAGAGCAAACTCCACACCTGGATGTTCAGCCCCCATGGTGACCGGTGCTGGCCTACCGCTGCCTCAGCCCTGGCTCCTGGCTGTCTGGGCCACTCACCAGGACTTTGAGGCCTTGGTGGGGGCGCCCATGCTCCCCGTTCCCGGCCATCCCCTGGAGAGGCCACAGACACAACCGACCCAGGCAGAAGCCACAGGGTCCCCAGGCCCTGTCCCCTGGCTCCCTGATGTTGAGGGGCTCTGTTCCAGAGGGCTCTGTGCTAGGCTGGGGATGGGACCTGTGTGCCTCCTCCCCCAATATACTCCTTGTCTCTGCCCATTCCCTCGAGTTGGCCAGGTTACTTCCTCTCTCTGGGCCTCAGTTTCCTCAATTGTAAAATTAGAGGCACGGGCACTTGGATGGCTCAGTCGGTTAAGCGTCAGACTCTTGATTTCCGCTCAGGTCATGATCTGAAGGATTGTGAGTTCAAGCCCCACGTTGGGCTCTGTGCTGTCAGTGTAAGAGCCTACTTGGGATTCTCTCTCTCTCTGCCCCGCCCCTGCTCACTCTTGTTCTCTCTCAAAATAAATAAAAACAAACTTAAAAAATAAAAATAAAAAAAGAAAGCTTCCCCAGCTCCCAGTGCCTTCTGTATGTTTAACTCAGTGTAACCCATGACTCCATTTTTCAGATGAGAGAATTGAAGCACAGAGAGATTAAGCAAGTATCCAAGGTCACACAGCTTATGAGCAGCTATCTCATCCCAGGTTCTCTAGGAAACAGACCCCAAAGCAAAGCTTCTGCTGTAAGACTCTGTTAGTTCTGTATTCCTAGGGCACAGCTGTTGGGGCGGGGGGTGGGGGGTGGGGGGTGGGGAATGAGGCACGAAAGCAAATACAAGGTAGTGAGCTGCCCACCGTTGCACAAGGAAACAGCTCTTTGTCACATCCCGTGTGACATCCAGACAGGCCCTGTGCTCTGCACTTGGAACCTTTCTGCTGAGAGGCACCGGGCGGGAACACACCGCCGGCTCCTTCCAGGGTCCTATGTGTCCACACTAGGGAGCCGGTGCAGAGCCAGAGACGAGGCGTCAGGGACAGACAGGGAACTGGCTGGGGAGGCGTGAGGCCCAGGCTGCCCCCCTCAGCCTGCCTCATGCCCTGTCAGCCCTGCCCTGGAGTGCAACATTTTGTTGTCCTTTTATCGCAGGCTGGCTTCAGTTGGGGCTTCTGCCCCTTGCAACCAAGAGTCCCCCTTTTATAGATGAAGAAACAGACTCGGGTGGGGCTGGCTCGTCCCGGGTCGCGTAGCTAATCCCACACCGGTGTCCGGCCTCTGCCCTGGGCCGCCCGGCCCCGGAGGACACAGGCTGTGCGGCCCTCCGTCTGGGCCTTGCCGGTGAGGGAAGGAGGTGTCTCCTCCTGCACAGAGGCCGTGCGGGCCTCTGGCTTCACCCACTTCCTTCCCATCCGTCCCAACTTCCTTCCTCAAAGGGCTTGCTCTTGGCAGCCCTGTGCCCCTGGTCGGAAGCCCAACACACCTCGCTCTTGCCTCCCTGCTTCAGGAAAGCTCTGCCCTGGGGGTGAGTCCTGAGAGCCTGAGGCCCTGGGAGAGGAGTCGGAACCTCGGGAGCCCTGGGTTCTGTCCAGAGCTGGAGGAAAGCCCGCTCTGAGCCCGGGACCCCACCTGTCCAGTGCGGAGAGGGACCCCTGGGACACTGACGCAGCCCTGGCCACAGAGCCCTCAGGTGCACAGGGCCCTGACGCTGGGCTTCCGGACCCAATGTCTAGGGCACAGCAGGGCGGCTGACGGAACATCCTGCCGGGGTGGACGTGTTCTTGGAAAATGGGCGGTGGGAGCCGCTGGGCCCGCGGCTCTAGTTCTCCTGACTTGCTGAGGCTTTGCTTGGACTTGGGCCCAGAGCCTTCCACCCAGGGATCAGCATTTGGAAATTAAAAACAGAAAACAAAAACCATGCCCTAGTAATACACATGCCTGGCAACAGAAAAGTAGCCCAGGGGAGCGGATGCTGACGGGGCCCTGGAGGCCTGCGTGGGTTTCATTTATCCATTTTTAACCATTTCTGTTCGCAACACCTCTTTCTTGATAAAGTTCCACAGGTTTATCTCTCGAGGTCTTGGTTTTTCAGCAGTAAACTACACACGGTGACTTAGCTCATAACACTTAGCTCCCTCCAGCCTCCTGGCAATTCTCGGTCACTGTGTTCTGAGTTTTGGCTCGATCATCTGCTTCCGCACCTTTAAAAACACGATTATGCCTCCACCTTGCAGTCCAGCCACATGCACGGAACCCGAAAGTCCCCAGTGTAACATGGGGGTCCCAAGCACCCCACTCCCACTCACCCACTGGAATCTTCCTGGCAGGCATTCCTTGATGTTGGCGTTGTTAAAATGAAAAACAATTACAATCCTCATTGAAAATAGAACCAATTTCCCCAGCCTTTTCCGTAGCAGATCCCAAAAGTGTCCCATGGTCAGATATTACAGATGGATACAAACATGTTTTGCAAGTCTTATATTAATTTTAACATGCACTGGGAAACGTGTGTGTCAAGGTGAGTCCTTGGCTTTCTGACTTCACGGATCTTCACTGGCTTACGATGAAACCAGACGCAATTTCTAAATTTCGAAAGTGGGTCGGGGAAAGCGAGAGTATTTAAGGCTGCCAGATGCCAGAGGTGTGCACGCTGTGACAGGGCTCTGGGATGGCCTGGGAAACTGGCCTTCATCGTCCAGACAGCTTACCCCACAGACGGGCTGCACCCCTGGAGCCCCCGCGGAGGATCAGGGACTAGCTGTTCTCTACAATGTTGCCAATTCATACTTGCCCCAGGTTTACCTCTGCAAGTTGTTTCTTGGTGTTCCAAATCACCTTTTGTTTTGTTTCCTGTAATCATCAAACAGCACACCTTCAGGCTGAGTCATTGCGTCTGCCCCTTTCTAGGGGGAGACACCCAGGAGCTAGATCCAAAAGGAGCTCTTTATTATGCCCCGTGGCCAGGGGCCACAGCTATCCACATTTACACTCATGGGGCACAGGTCACTCGTTTGCCAAATATTTACTGAGCACCTGTTGTCTGCCAGGCACCGTTTGTGAGTACCGTGGTAGAGAGGGAAAAAAGAAATCTCTGCCTGCTGGGAATGTGCATCCTAGTGGACAGGTAAATGATAAAAACCACAGTATCCCAGAATTAGGTGATGGTAGGAGCACAGAAAGGGGGTGGGGAGCGCTGGGTGGGCCTGCCTTTCCAGCTGGAGTGGTTGGGGAAGGCCTCCTGGGAAGGTGACACCAGAGCAAGGCTGAGGGAGGTGAAACAGCCGGCTGGTGTATGGGACGGTGTGTTCCCGGCCAAGGGAACGCCGTGCACAGGCCCTAGGGCGGCGGGAACAGCCAGGAGGCCCGTGTGGCTGGTGGGGCAAAGCGCTTGTAGGAGGTGATGGCAGATGGTGGGGGCCAGATCACAGCGGGCCTGCTGGCCCAGGGTAAAGACCGTGATTTTATTCTGACAAGGGAGGTTTTGCGGTGGGTCTGGCAGAGGAGCAACGCGCCCTCAGACTTCAGCCATAACGGGGCCTGCGTGGGTCGGAGACCCCTCTGTGCTCAGGAAGGCTCACTCTCAGGTGCACTCGTCCACCTCTGCTGTCTGCTGAGGAAGGGTCTCCGCCCCTTCCTCCTCCCCCCCCCCCCCCTCCCCCGCAACCCTGCCCCCGCCCCGCCCCCGCATTCCCCGAAGCGCCACTTCCATTCCCGAAACCCCCACCCCCTCAGCACTGACACCCCCATCCCTTTGGACCCGCCCCCTCCCCTCCCCTCCCCTTCCCCAAGCCCGGTTGCCTCTAATCTCTGGGGAGGAGGAGGGGCTCTGTGTGCACCTTCTCACCTCCTGTTCCAGGTCAGCAGCATCTGGGAACCTTTGCCACTGGGGCGGGGGCGGGGCGGGGACATCGTCCTCCTCGGGGAACTAAGGACGCAGAGACCAGGCTATTGGCACAACGGGCTCCGTGCTGGGCCCCTTCCCAAACTTGTGGTTCTCTCCTCACCCACGACTCTCACAGAGTGGAGTCGCGATTACGAGCCCACCCACCGCGGCAGGGCTGGGGGGTGCGGTCCCTTCCCAAGGTTGCCCAGCCCCTGAACCGAAGATCACAAGATGAAGCCAGATCTGTGTAAAGCTTGGGGCTCACTGTCCGGTAGTCTCGGGGTCTACTAAGGGCTGGGAGTCCTCTCCCTAGAAAGCTGCAGACAAATGCGGACACACACACGTGGCCTGTGACCTCAGGGACTTCCCTCCCACACTCCAACCGAGAATACCCACCCCATCCGCAGCCCCGTCTTCCCGCACCGGGCCCGCAGCATCCTGGAGACCCCGTCCTGCAGACACCTGTTGGCGGGCGGCAAGCCCTCCCCACCCCACCCTGCGCCCCAGGTGCCCGGTTGGCGAGGCGGGCCCTCCAGCTGGTGCCGAATGCACAGCTTCCCTGGCCACAAACTCACATTTCGTCCGAAAAGAGCCCTCCAGAAAGTATTGTCAAGTGCAGGAAGCAAGGTGCCGGTGTGCACGCCGTGTGCTCCACCTTGTCCGCGTCCAGGACACCCGCACCCTGATGCAAGAGAGAGAGGGGAAGGGGGGAGGGGCGGGGAAGGGGGGTACCGTTCACCGCGAGCCCTCTGCACCTTTCATTGAGGTGAGGGTCCCATAAAGTGAACCATTTTGAACTGCACAATCCAGCAGCGTTTAGTGCATTCACAATGTTGTGCAACCACTGCCTCTATCTACTTCCAGAACATTCCACCACCCCTACAGGAAACCCTGTCCCCACTCGACAATCTGCCCCCTTCGTATGTTTTACGTGTCCTACTACATCAGGCAAGTAAGATACAGCCGCTCAAAGGGCACTTGGAGACTTTCATGAGGGGTGGATCAGAGAGGTGAGGGCAGGTGACGGGACCCCAGGGGACGGGGGGCAGCAGAGAGCCAGACTTGGCCTGTGGCCACAGATCAGGGCAGGGCAGCCCTACCCTGGGCTGCTGGGGGCCACGTACAGGAGCCAGCCCCCAGCCACTCCCTCCACCCTGTGTCCCCCGGTGTCGGCCTAACTCAACCCCAGTGACACGCACACAGCTCAGGGACTCTGAGGGGCAGAGCAGAATAACCAGCATACCATCACCGCTGCCCTTCCCAGTGGGACAGGCTGACTGTCCATTCAGCTAAACCAGCCTGGGCTGCTCCCCACCCCTCCCTTAAGCACCGAGCCCGGCACCGATCCCCTGCATAGCATGTGCCTGTGGTCCTGACACCCCATGGGGCACCAGCAGCGTCTCTTGCCAGCCCCCAATTCTGCCCCCTCCCCAGTCGGGCCCCTGGTCCACTGCCTGCTCCGAGGAGAGGGCTGCCCAGGCCCCTCCCTGCACCCCTTCCTAGGACCCCTAAGGACCTGAGGGAGGAGGAGGGGGACGCACCTGCCAGGCCTGCTCACACGGCCTTCCAAACCCTTCCAGGCCTTCGTCTTAGCCAAGGATTCCACAGCTTTCTTCTCTGACCCCGTTGCCCCTTGGCTGGGGGCTCCCAGGTCACGCCAGGCACAGTCTTGCTGCCACACCCACCCAGGAACGCAGGCCCCCGTCACCTTCCGTGTCCAGGCGGCCAGTCTCAGGCCTTCACCCAAGGTCACAGGGGAGGGGGCGTGGGGGAAGATTCAGGCCTCCTGTCCTGCATACCTTCAGCAGCACTGGAGGCAGCCCCCCAAGGCCTGAGGCTGAGGCCCGGATGTCCCTGGAGACAGCCAGACTCCTTCTCAGCTGCACTCAGCCACTTGCCACCACCAGTGCAGACGGCATTCCCGGGGGCCCAGCTGAACCCTCTGACCCCTCTGGGGACACCTCACAGGAATCTCCACCAACACCTCCTGTATATAGTTACCGCTGGGTTGAATCAGTCCCCAGAAGTCACGCCCACCGGAGCCTCGGAATGCGACCTTACTTGGAGGCAGGGTCTCTGCCGATGGGGTTAATTAAGATGACACCATCTGGGATTAGGTGGCCCCTGGCCTAATGACCGCTGTCCCTGTAAAAGGAGACAAGGAGGGATGTGGGCACAAGGAAGGAAGCCAGTCACAGCAGAGATGGGGGTGGGACACGCACGAGCCAGGCCATCAAGGGCAGCTAGCCACCTGTTCCGTGTAAAATCTCCGTGTGGCTTGTGCGTTCCTGCCCAGAACTGCACGTGCACACCCACGGGGGGCTTAGTTGGCTTGTGCTCTGTATCCGACCTCAGGGTCAGAACGGGCCCTTCTGTTCCCGACATCAAGAGGGATTAATGTGCCTGAGTTCCTCCTTGAGCTGGACGGGCATGCGCCCCTGGGATGGATCGGGGAGGGAACAGGAGCACACAGATTCCAGGCTGCTAAGATCGCGATGCGATAAGGGAGCCAAAGAAACAGAAAACCAGCTGGCTGGGGTCTGCACTTAGACAAACTCCGTGACTGACCACTGATCACACACAGGCGGTGTATATGTTGACCTGGCAGGAATAGTCGGAAGCCTCACCCGAGGGGAGGACGCTTTGCCCAGGACCTTCAGTCAGGACCCCAACAGGACCGTTCACCGCAGGGCTCCCCCAGCCGGGAGGGGGAATGTTCTGAGTACCTGACCTGACGTACGGACCCTTCTCGGTTCTCTGAACTCTCTCCCTCTTTACGTTTATTCTAATTCTTTACTTCCTTATATTCCCTTCCCCGATGATTAATAAAGTCTTCCTCCACGAAACCCAAAGCGTGGCTATCTTGAATCACTGTCATTCAGAACAGCCCCCCCGAGCAGCTGGAAGAGGAGAAAGACGCTCGCCTAGAGCCCGGGAGGGAGCCCGGGGTGCTCGTGCCCAGACCGCACACTTCTGGTTTCCAGACTGTGAGGCAATAAACCTCTGTGTGTTGAGCCCCCCATTCTGTGGTGCTCTGTCCCGGCCGCCTTCAGAAAGCAATACACAGTCAAAGTGCGGAGGGGTGGGGGGGGTCTGGTATTCGGACAAAGCCCTCTATCCTCGCTGACCCACGTGCATCTATTCATGGCTGCCTTCACACCCCCGTTGACACCCTTCTATGCTTTAACTGAGGGGGCAGCGTCCCTGCACGGTCACGGTCGTGTCTGCTTGTACTGCAGATGCTTGTAGGACAGGGCAGTTGTCAGGGTTGGGAATGTCTCTCTTTCCCCCAGATGGGGTTCCTTGCGGGCAGGAGCTGCCCCTCCCAGGGCTGGGCAGGTGGCCGGAGGTGAGAGCCCCTCCCGGGGCTGTGTCTGCAGGCAGAGGGTGAGGTCGCAGGGCGTGGGCGCTTCGGATGGCCTCGGCGGGCCGGTGCACTCAGGTGCTGAGCTCTTGTGCTCCGGTGTGGCCCATATGGCCAGGGAGGATGTTCTCTGGGGGCCGAGACCTCTGGAAGCCCCAACCCTTTGCCCAGTCTTCCTGGGAAAGCCCGAGCAGATTTGCATCAAAAAGAACAGTGGCTTCATTGAGATTCCCCTAATCTCCAGTGAAACAAAACCTCCAAGAAAAGGAAAGTTTTCTCCTGAGCAACGTCACCACTGAGGAGCAGTTTGAGCTTCTAAAAAGAGAGAGGAAAGGGCCCGGTTGGACCGCTGCACCCGCCTCCCGCCCGGGCCCGCCCCCACTGCCCACTCAAGGCCAGCCCTCGCCCAGGGGGACACTGGGCTCCCACGCAGGTGCCCGCAGCTGATGCCACGCAGCTCTGAAGCCGGACGCGGCTGCCCCCGAGGACCCCAGCATGCCGGACAGTGGAGATGCCCCGCAGGCGGGCTGGGCCCCCCGGGAAAGCTCAGCAGCCAGGTGAGCCGGTGGTCAGGCCTGTGTCTGGGGTCGGGGCTCTTCCTCATGGACCTGGGCAAGCGGCTCTGCTCTCCGAGCCTCAGTTTCCTCATCTGGGAAATGGAGGGAAGGGTCTGGATGACCTCTGGAAGGAGCACTGGGCTGGGACGTGAGTCGTTGGAGCTGCTATTGTGTCCGCTCCCCTGTGTGGCCAATGGGGGCTCAACCGAAAAGTGAGTTGCCCCCCAGGGGCTTGGGTGAGGGGCTGCTGTTGGATGGGGTCAGGGTCATTCGGTCCACAAGAACACAGGGGCCCTCTGGCCTGTGGAGTTGATAATGGACAAGGAAGGGAGAGCCAGAGGGCTCAGCAGTCGCTGGCTGTGTGGCCTTGGCAGGGCCCTGCCCCTCTCTGGGCCGCAGCTTCCCCAAAGTCCTTCCACTGTGCATGTTCTACCAACTTGTGAGTCAGAGGAAGCAGGTTCAAGCAGTCAGACACGGTGTCTGCTCTGGCCCAGGCTCTGACCATCCACGGAGCAGGGGCTCCTGTGAAGAGGGGACCCGGCCCGGGGGCAGGGGAACGGCAGACACCCCCCCAGAGTCCAGACAGCCGTGCTCTGTGCCCAGAAGGGGTGCTGGCCAAGGGGTAGGGAGAGATGCTTCTAACCGGGGGCACTGGCTCCGGGTCACGTGTGACCAAGAGGGCAGGACACTGGGAAAGGAGAGGACAGACCTGAAGGCAGAGGGACGACATGGCACTGGGCAGCCTGTGACAGAAGTCTGGGGATTCCGGGATGGGGGAGGTCCAGGGCCTGGAGGGTGAACCAGAAGGCCAGGGTAATCGCCAGCTCTGAGGCCACGGAGGCCACTGTTCCGATGCGGAGGGGGCGTGAGAGGGGGAGGAATGAACACCAACGGGCCTCAGGCACATAGGCCCCTCCAAGGGCCGGGAGCTGGGTCTCCAGAAGCAGGGGCTCCTTGCCTGCAGGGCCTCGAGGGCATGGGGTCCAGCCCCTCCCTGGACATGGGCCACACAGGGAGGATCACTAGGCCCCTTGAGGAAAGCCGGCCAGGACTCCCTCACCCAGGGGCAGTTTCTGGACTGCTCTGGACACCGGTGGCCCTGCCACGTCCACTCCTTCCTGGGGGCAAAGCACTCACAGGCCCCAAAACCTCAGCCCTTGGCCGGAAGAAGCTATCTCTGCAGTTTCTCGAGGGTTCCCTGTCCCCGTGAGTGAAGGGTCAAGGTGGGGGTCAGGACCCTAGGGTATTTTGAGGTGACGAGGGTGGCAGAGGGGTCCTGTGCCTGGCTCAGGCCTGGCCGCTCCGGAGGGGGTGAGCACCGGGGCCCGCACAGGCTGAGCCCGCTTTGCAGACACCATGAAAGGGAGGCCGTCAAATGGGGCAGAGTGCCCGTCGGGGAAAAGAGGGCTGGAGACCCAGAGCTGGAGGGCCAGCCCCTCTGCTCTCCTGCTTGGGGGCTTTGGGTTAGCTACTGATCTTCTCTGAGCCTCACCATCACCCTCTGTGCAAGGGAAGACAGGACACTGACCCCCACTGACCTTGCAGGAGACGATTCGCTATTAGCTGGGGTGGATGGCACCCGCTTTCAGAAGCAGGCCAGCCTCCTGGGCATGGTAAACATCCTGGCAAGGCCGGGAACTCTCCGAGCAGCCCTGGGCCGTGCTGGGCTCGTGCCTGGGGTTCCCATCCAGCTCTGCTCCGGAACTACTCTGACCCCGGGCAAGATGGCCTCCCTGAGCCTCAGTTTCCCCATCTGTCAACCGGGGAAGACATTCCTGCTCTGTCAGCCTCGTGCAGCTGAGAGGAGAGAACTCTGTTCTAAAGTCAAAAGTGGCTACGGCTGCTGCAAGACTCGTCTCTGATCTCTGCCCTGCAGGCCCAGCACCAAAGGCCTCCACCGAGGCCTGCCCGTCTTCTGTCTTGGCTTGTAACCACCGCCCTGAAGATGGCGGGCCTGCATTCCTCCAACAGCCAGAGACAGACATATCTTCCCAGCGTTGCAGAGGGGAGGCTGGAGGGGGAGGGGGAGGCAGGAACTGGGACACAGAGGAAGTCTGCCCAGCGGCCTGACCCCCGTGGAGCTGAGCGGCATGGGCAGTGTCTGGAGGGAAGGAGCCAGGCCAGGGCCAGAGAGGTGGGACCCGTGGAGCTGCAGGTGGGGCTGGCCTGTGCCCTTCGAGGCTGTGGCGGCGGGCCATGCCATCCATCAGGGGCGCCGCTGCGTATGTCCAGAGCTCCTGTTCGATTCTCCCCCAGCTTGGAGGAGGCCTTCACAGGAACCAGAGAGAGGGGTGCTTCCTTCTAGGTTTGGAAGGTTGTGGATTCCCTGGGTGGCAGGCAAGGGCACCATGAGGACCGAAGGTGTGGGTGTGGAGGGGTTACAGGTGCCATCAGACCGGTCAGGCAGGGACCAGGCTAACTTCTAGGTCTGGACAGGCCGGCGTGGCCAGACTGGGGGCGTCCAGGACCAGAGGAAGAAACAAGGAGCCCCTGGGGGCATAGAAGCAGCAGCGGCAGAGGAGAGCCTAGTTTTCGGGGAGATGGAGCCGGAAGGGGGGTCTGGAGGCAGGAGACTGGCGCCTGGAGGGTGGAGTCTGGCCCAGGGAAGGGTGGTGAAGGGACCACACTTCCCCTGGGCTCCCAGCTGCCTCTCCCAGCACCGCCCACCCAAAGACTGGGTGCAGAGAGGAGGCCCCTCGGGGCCAGGGACGTGGAGCAAGTTCAGGAGCTGCTGGGAGCCCAGGGGGAAGCTGCTCCCTCAGCTTTCCAAGGGCAACAAGGGGTAAGCTCCCCATCTCTGGGGTATGCAAGCCTGGGAGGAGCAAGCGGTCAGAATGTAAATGCTATGGCAAGAAAATGGAATATCCAGTGCCTTCTGGTTCTTGCCAACCTCCTCCCCATACTTCCCCATCGTATGAAACCCAGCTGTGGCAGTTCGTTGTTTTTTATATTTGGGTATCTTTATTGTCTTTCTCTGTTTTCGTAAATATACACCCGTTTACTCGGAATTATTTATTGTTGAATCTGCCCAGCACTGCTCTAAGCACTGGAAAATATCATGGAAAACAAGGCAAGCTTCTGACCTGAGGAGTCCGCATACTTTCAGGGAAGACCGACAGTGAACATTAAGTGTATGGTAACCTATTAAATCGTGGTGTGACCGGTGCCACGAGGGAGTTAAGAAAAAGAAGGATGGAATGTGATCAATGCCACCAAATTGCAACTTTCTTTAGGGGCACCTGGGTGGCTCAGTTGGTGAAGCTTCCAACTTCAGCTCAGGTCGTGATCTCACGGCTCATGGGTTTGAGCCCCGCGTCGGGCTCTGTGCTGACAGCTGGGAGCCTGGAGCCTGCCCCTCCCCTGCTCACGCTCTGTCTCTCTCTCTCCCTCAAAAATAAATAAAGATTTTTAAAAAATGGTTTTTTTTTAATCTTTAGAATGTCGGTAAATTTTTTTTTCTTTAAATAATGGACAGAATGTAACAGATGTCCCACCCTAGTCTTGGGGGTTGAGGAAGACTTCTTTAGGGGAAGCAACATTTAAGCTGAGACCTAATAGATGAGTAGGTGATTAGGGGAAGAGCTTTCTAGGAAAAGGGCACAACACGTGCAAAGGCCCTGGGGTAGGAAGGAACTCATAATGTTTGAGACTCTGAAAGGCCAGTGGGCACAGGGCAGAGAACTTGGGAGTATAAGTGCCAGAGGAAGGCAAGGTGCCAGTGTCAGGAGTGCCCAGACAAAGGGCAGGGCACATCTCGGATGTCACAGTCCCTGGTCCCAGACATCCAAATACAGATCAGGACGCCTTCAGGATGCAGGTCAGCCCAGGCCAGCCCTGGTTCCTTGCAGGGGATGCCCAGTTGTTGCCTGGGGACCATACAGCCTAAGCTGGCCTGGAGTCAGGACGCTGGGCCCAAAGCTGACTCACTCTGTCCCCAGGCAAGCCCCTGAATGACACTCTCAGGCCAGTGGGGTTTTTTAGGTCACTAACCCACTCTGTCACAACATTCACATATGATCGGCCTACCCTCGGCTTGAATACCTACAGGGATGAGGAACTCACTACTTACCTCTTTGTCTCTGCAAAGACATGGCTTCGTCTAGGGATAGAGTGCTAGGAGAAAGCTCCACGTCACCCTGGGTCCTGGCTCTAGTCCCTCCTCCCAGCAGCACTGGCTCCTTGCAGGGGCACTTGTGAGGGACACCTAAGATCTGGGAAGGTGCTTCGGAAACAAGGTCGTGACCACGTGAAGGACATGTAGGACCTGGCTTGGACCCTAGCCGCAGGAAGCATACGACTAGATTCTTGCAGAATCTAATAGTTGTGTGTTTTGTTTTTTATCAATGGAAACACATTTTTCATACAGTGCAATGTACAGAGATGAGTGGAATGTGGTGACTTTTGACAAAAAGCATGCACTTCTGTAATCAACAACGCTGTAGAAATACAGACGTTTCATCAGCCCGGAACCTTCTTTGCTCCCTTACAGGCAACCCTCGCCCCCTCTTGTGTAAGCAGCCTGTTTTGACAGACACTGTGTGGCTGTTCCTGAACATCTTGTAATGGGGATCGCACAGCGATACCTGGTAACGTCTGGCTTCCTTCACTCGTTACCTCCGTGTTAAGTGTTTTAGCAGCTCGTGCCCATGTGCTGTTGATGGACGCTGCTGTGCGGCTGGCCCACAATCCCATTATCCGGTCTTCTGTTGAGGGCCTTTGGGTCGCTTCCAGTTTGGGGACTTGATGAATATTCTTGTGTGAAGTTTTTTGCATACGTGCATATTTCACTTTCTTGGATAAATCCCTGGGGTTACCATTGCTGGATCAATGCGTTTGAAGAAGTCACCAGAAGTTTTCCCACATGGTTGTACTGTCCTCACTAGCATTTTGGGGAGCCCCGCATCCTCGTCAGTGCTGGTATTGTTATTCTTTTTAACTTTAGCCATTCCAGTGGGTGAATGGTGGGATCTCATGGTGCTTTCAATTTTAATTTCCCTGGTAACGATGTTGACTGTATCTTCAGGTGCTTACTGGCCATTTCTTATATTCTTTTGTGAAGTGTCTATTCAAGCCTTTAGCCCATTTTGTAACTGGGTTCTTAGTCGTTTTGTTATTGTTTGTAGAGATTCCTCATACATTCTGGACATCTGTCCCCCATTAAATATATGTATTGCAGGGGCGCCTGGGTGGCTCAGTCGGTTGAGCGTCCAACTTTGGCTCAGGTCATAATCTCCTGGTCTGTGGGTTCAAGCCCCGCATCAGGCTCTGTGCTGACAGCTCAGAGCCTGGAGCCTGCTTCGGATTCTGTGTCTCCCTCTCTCTCTCTCTCTCTCTCTCTCTCTCTCTCTCTGCCCCTCCCCCACTCATGCTCTGTCTCTCTCAAAAATAAACATAAACATTAAATTAAAAAAAAAACAAAAAACAAAGCCAGAGGGGTCTAAAAAGTGGCATTAATTTTCAGGATGTCCAGAGGACAGTGTGCATTTCTCTAAACCCAAAATGAGATATTCCTTTTCCTTTAGAAATGATCCTGCAATTCTCAATTTAGCTTCTTGATCTTCTGGAGCCATACACTGAATCAATCATTTCTGCAAGGCGTCAGATTTTTCCTAATTAGGGAAGAAGGATCGACACTAAATGCTAAGAAGGAAGCAGGGACATTTTCTTCTTCTGCAGAGAATCTCGAAAGCCTTGAGACCAACAATCTAACCAGACAAGTGGAGGCTCCAGGATCTGAATTGGAGCCATAGGTGGGATATTTCCCATGTGCATTTATTTAACAGAATGGACTTAATCATTAAAATAGAATTAGTCAAGGGGCATCTGGGTGGCTCAGTAGGTTCAGCGTCCGACTTCGGCTCAGGTCATGATTTCACAGCTCATGGGTTTGAGCCCCACATCACACTTTGTGCTAACAGCTCGGAGCCTGGAGCCTGCTTCGGATTCTGTGTCTCCCTCTTTCTCTGCCCCTCCCCTGCTCATGCTCTATCTCTCTCTCAAAAATAAATTAACATTAAAAAAATAAATACATAAAACCTTTAATATATATATATATATATATTGCAAATATTTTCTTCCAGTGCGTAAATTATCTTCACTTTCTTACTTGTGTCTTGATGAACAAACATCTTTTATTTGATAAAATCCAATTTATCTGCTTTTTTCTTTAATGGTTACTGACACGTGTCCTCTCTAAGAAATCTGCCTACACCAAGGTCAGAAAGATACTTAAAAATTTTTTTTAATGTTTATTTATTCTTATTCTTATTCTTATTTATTCTTTGATTGCTGTCCCTCACTTTCCTGCTGGCTCCAAGTGAGAGGCCCATGGGGCAAGGGCCGGGGGAGACCTCCAGCCAACAGCCAGAGAAATTCAGTCCAACAATTCACTTCTGGAGAATTCAGTCCAACGACCACCGGCAGCCACACGAGTAAGCTTGGAGGCAGGTCCTCCCCGGGTTGGGGCTGCAGGTGGAATGCGGCCTGGCTGACGGTTTGCGGCCCCGTGGGAGACTCTGAGCCACAGGCACCAGCTAAGCCCCACCTGGAGTCCCAACCCACAGCAACTGCCTCATGGGACACTTGTTACGCAACAGCGAGTGACTGATACACTCACTCCTTTGCGTTTCCGTGCAGCATTTAGAATCATCTTGTCAGTTTCTACAAAAGAGACTGTTGGAATCTTGACTGGGAATGAACAGACTCTATATTTCAAGTCAGGGAGAATCTTCTGGTCCACGAACATAGTCGTATTTTCATTTATTGAGATATTTGATTTCTCTCATCTGTGATTTATAGTTGTCATCGCAGACGCCTTACACGTCTTTTCTTAAATTTGTTTCTAGGAATTGCATGGGTTTTGATGCTACGTAAATGTATTTTGCACTTAATTTTCTAACATTTGTTGTTAGGTATATAGTAATACAACTGATTTTTTAAATGACCGACCTTGCATCCTGTGATCTTAATAAAGTCTGTTATTCGTTCTTGTAACTTTTTTTGGAGACCCCCCCCAAGCTTTCATATTTGCACAGTTTTATTATCTATCAATAAGGATAGATCTACTTCTTTGTTCCCAGTCATTTTGCCTTTAAATTCTTCCTGCCTTATGGCACTGGCTAGCACCTCCAATATCACGCTGAATAAGAAGGAACATCCTTACCTGTTCCTGATACAGTTGGCATTTCCAGTGATCTGCATTCCTTTCTGTAGATTCATGTTTCCTTCTGATGCAATCCTGTCAGCCTGAAAATTCCTGTAGCATTTCTTGCAGGGCAAGTGTCCTAATGATCCTGTGCCTTAAGAAATCACTCAAGGGGCACCTGGGTGGCTCAGTCGGTTGAGCGTCCGACTTCGGCTCGGGTCACGATCTCGCGGTCCGTGAGTTCGAGCCCTGTGTCGGGCTGTGGGCTGACGGCTCGGAGCCTGGAGCCTGCTTCCGATTCTGTGTCTCCCTCTCTCTCTGCCCCTCCCCCGTTCATGCTCTGTCTCTGTCTCAAAAATAAATCAACGTTAAAAAAAATAAACAAAAAAAAAATCACTCAAAAGTGTGGTGCCTCAAACCGGTAACGATCGTTGATTATTTCTCATGGGTCAATAATCTACGGGCACCTTAGCTGAGTAATTCTGGCTCAGGGTCTCTTGAGGCGGCAGTCAAGGTGTCAGCCAGGTGGCTGTCATCCAGAACCGGAGCTTTTGAGCTCCCTTACAGCTGTATTAGGTTCCCGTGGCCGCTGTGACGCATCACCGCAAACCTGGTGGCCTATGACAGCAGGTACGTATTCTTTCGCGGTCCTGGAGGCCATACTCTCCCTGGGCTCTCAAGGTGTCAGCAAGGCCCTCGGGGAGAGTCCGTCCCTCTGTCCCGTTTCCGGCATTCGCCCCGGACCCGTGGCCGCACCACTCCCATCCCTGTCTCTGTGGTCGCTCTCCCCTCCTGTGAGTGTCCCTCTGTCCGCCTCTTGTAAACACTACGTGGGATTGCAGGGAGGGCCCACCCGAAGGATCCTGATCCCTCTCCCTGTCTCAAGACCGTTAATTTAATCACATAAGCAAAAGTCCTTTTTTGGTTAGGGGTGGGGTGGGGTAGTAAAGGGTACTGTTCACAGGTTCCAGAGATTAAGATACGGATATTTTGGGGGGATAGTTCTCCATTTACCACACTGGTTGCTGGCCAGACACTTTAGTTTTGCCAGTGGACTCTCTGTAGGCTACTTGACGTCTTGACCTGCCAGCGGGCGGCTGAGCCTGGGGTCGTCCCAAGGTCTGTTTTACTTGCGCATACGGCAGCTGCTTGAGGAGGAAAGGCTCGGGATTTGGGATTTAGAAGCTGGGCTCCCCATCATCTCCTTGTATTTCTACGTGGGGCCTTCACATGGCCTCCTTCATGGTGGCTTCAAGGCAGCCAGACCTCTGATGTGGTGGGTCAGGGACCCAAAATGCTGTGTCCCGAGAGTCAGGCGAAACCATATCACCTTTTAGGATTTAGCCCTGGAGACCAGAGCGTCACTGCCGCTACATTGTATTCGATGGAAGCCCGTGGTTTAAGGCCAGCCGTCTCTGAGGACACAACCCCAGTCGGAGGGCGTGAGAGGATTTGCACACACGTGCGGGGGCAGGGGGTGGGAAGCCCTCCCACCTGCCATTCAGATGAAATGTCAGCACTTCCTCTTTGTTTTGAAAGCCAATTTACGGGAAAGAGTGCCAGGGTGACCACTTCCTGTAGCCCTTGAGCGCATAGGGTTCCATCGTCTTTCAGGCCCCTTTGTCCTCATGGAAAGTCAGTCGTCGTGTCCACCTTGCTGTCCTGTTAGGTGGCACGCTTCCCCTCCACCCGCCTCGGTTGCTTTTCAAACGTTGTCTGATTTTCTGTCTCTCAAAAATAAATGAACGTCAATAAAAAGAAGTGGGGGGCGCCTGGGTGGCTCAGTCGGTTGAGCGTCCGACTTCGGCTCAGGTCACGATCTCAGGGTTCGTGGGTTCCAGCCCCGCGTCGGGCTCTGTGCTGCCGGCTCGGAGCCCGGCGCCTGCTTCGGATTCTGTGTCTCCCTCTCTCTCTGCCCCTCCCCCGCTCGTGCTCTGCCTGTCTCCCAAAAATAAATAAATGTTAATTAAAAAAATTTAAAACAGGGTCTGATTTTCAGCAGCTTCACTGTGATGGATTTAAGTGTGGGTTTACTTTATTTAATGCAGATTAGGCTCAGTCAACACGTATGATTTCTAGATTTTGCCTATAATTTGTAGGCTGGTGTTTTCCCCAAATTTGGGGGAAAATGAGACATTATGTTTTCCGATTCTTTTGGCCCCATTCTCTTTCTCTTCTCAGGGGCTCCAATTAAATATGCACCAGACCATTTGATACTGTCTCGCAGGTCACTGAGGCTTTGCTCTTTCTTTGAACGTAACAGCTTTATGGAGGCAGAATTCATCTGTCATACAATTCACCTGTTTAAGCTGTAAAATTCAACGGTCTTCAGTGTGGCCGTCACCACAGTCACTGTTAGGACATTCCTGTCCTCCCCCAAGAAACCCTGTTAGCGGGGGTTAAGCCTGTCAGCAGTTACCTTTCCCCTCCAGCCCCCGACCCCAGGAGACCACGAACCTCCTTTTTGTCTCTATCGATTTCTTCTTCTGGGCATTTCACTTCCGTGAACTCGTGTGACTTCTCTTCCGCCGTGAATGGCTTGTCCACCGAGCACGTTTCCACGGTTCAGCCACATTGTGCCGTGGGCCATCGCTCCTTCCTCGAGGGGCCATGGGTTCCAGAGCGCGGACGCGCCTCATTCTGCTCACCTGCTTGCCCGCTGGATGACATCTGGGGGTGGTTTCCCATCCGGGCGTTCGTGAACGATGCTGCCGTGCGCGCCTATGTATAAGTTTTTACCTGGCCATGTTTTCCTTTCTCTTGGGTCTCCGCGCAGGGAGGGAATCGCTGGGTCATCGTGTAACCGTTGAGGACCTGCCAGACTGTTCCCTGCAGCCATGTGTGAGGGCTCTGACTCCTCACGTCCTCGCGACACTTGTTATTATCTGCCATTTTGATTACGGCCATCCCCGGGGGTGGCGTGGTGTCTCGGTGGTTTGGGTTTGCGCTTCCTGATGGCTGACCTTGCGGAGCACCAGTTACCGTGCCCGTGGTCCATTTGTGCGTCTTCCTTGCAGAAATGTCCGTCGAAATCCTTTGCTTTGTTTTCATCAAGTGATTTGTCATTTTATCACCGAGTTGTCGATGTTCTTTGTATATTCTACGTGTAATTCTCTTATCAGATACATAATTTGCCAATATTTTCTCCCACACTGTGGGTTATCTTTTTGCTTTTTGTGAGGTCCTTTGAAGCACAAAAGGCTTAATTTTGATGGAGTGCAACTCACCTGTTTTCCTCTTTTGCCTGTACCCTTGACATCATATCTCAGAACGCTGTGCCTAACTCGAGGCCGCATAGACTTATATTTTCTTTTAACAGTTTTGAAGTTTTAGCTCTTACATTTAAGCCTTTGATATGTTTTGAGTTAAGTTTTTGAGTGTATGACGTGGTCCGATCTCATTCTTTTGCGTGTGGATATTCGGTTGTCCCAGAATGATTTGTTGAAAAGACTATTCTTTGCCCCATGAATGGCCTTGGCACCCTTGTGAAAACCAAATGACTGTGAGGTTGGGTTCTGGAGCTTGCGCTCTGCCCCATTTATCTGATGTGTTTATTCTTATACCAGCACGGCATTGTTTTAATTACTGTAGGTGTGTGGTATGTTTTGAAATCAATCCAACTTTGTCCTTTTCCAACATTGTTTTGGACATTCTGGGTCTTTTGAATTTTCATATAAACTTTAGACCAGCTTGTTAATTTCTGCAAAAACTTCAGCTGGGGTTTGATGGGGATTATGTTGACCTGTAGATCAGTTTAAGGGGGTATTGTCATACTTACAATGTTACGGCTCTTGATCTCGAGATGCCTTAACATTTGTTCAGATCTTAATTCTTTTTTTTCAACAATAGTTTGTCATGTTTAACTTTAAAACTCTTTTTTCCCCTCTATTCTTTTGATTGAGAAATTTCTATTATTCTATCTTTAAGTTCACAAAAATTTTTTTAACAGTTTCCAATCTGTTGGACTCATCTGGTAAGTTCTTCATTTCGGAGGTGGTACTTTTCTTACCCTTTCCATTTTCATGGGGCAGTCCTCCGCTACTCATCAATTATGTCTACATTTTTTTCTTTAAGTTATCGAACGTGTTGATAACTGCTTGAAAGTCTCTGCATGTTTACTCCACCGTCTGCATTATATCTGACTTTGTTTCTATTGACTGCCTTTTGTCTTGATTTTGGCTCACATTTCTTGCTTTTTCAGAGGTCTGGTCATTTTTTGTCATATGTTGGAGATCGTGATGATCTGTTAGGAGTATGTCGATTGAAAGAATTTAACTAGTGTCTCGGCCACAGTGCTCCGCCTTTCTGAGTCAGTTGGCCCTGAGAAATCCCTTGTTGCTGTTGCCGAGCTGTGTACAGAGATGTCCAGAGCCCCAGGTTAGGCAGCTCATGGGGTGCCTCAGAGCTCAAAGTCTGGAGTCAGACCATCTGGCTTTGAATCCTGACTATTCTGATGACTAGCTGTATCGTCCTCAGCAAATGACTTTGTCTCTGCGCTTGCTCAGCCCCATATAATGGGGGTTATATTGTAATCCGGTACCTACTTTATAGGATTATTGATATAATTAAATGACTTAATACATGTAAAGCAATCGGAAGGGTGCCTGGCATATGCTAAGTGCTCCGTACATGTTAGTTTGCACTTAAAAAGAAAAAAAGTGAAATGGGGGCACCTCGGTGACTCAGTCGGTGAGGCCTCCGGCTCTTGGTTTTGGCTCAGGTCATGACCTTGAGGTCGTGGGATCAAGCCCCACGGCAGGGTCCGTGATGAGCGTGGAGCCTGCTTCGAATCCTGTGTGTCCCTCTCTCTGCCCCTCCCCGGCTGGCGCTCTCTGTCCCTCCCTCTCTCTCTCAAAAACAAAAACAAAAAGAGTATGAACTCTGAAACCTACCTGCCTGCATCTGTTGCCTGACTCTGCTAACCAAGAGACCCTGAGCAAGTGACAAAAATCTCTGTGTACCTCAGTTTCCTTGTCTGTAAAGGGAGAATGCTAGTGAGAGCTACTTCATCGGGCTGCCTGAGGGCCGGACGTGCTGATGTGCATGAGGTGCAGACAGAGTGGCCTCGCGGGCGACAGGTGCTGCACGATGCCCGGTACCAGCTATTACGTAAGTTTATTACGTCACCCCCTTCCCTCTGCCCCTCAGGCCGAGGGGCCTGGCAGCACGGAGGCTTGTGGCCTTGACCCTGCCTAGGGCAGCAGAATTCCAGTGAGGCACCCACATCCGGTCACAGATGGAAAATCGGAAGGCCCGGTGTCCGGGACGTACCTGAGGAAGCTGAGTCCCAGAGAGGACCAGGGACTCACCACGTTCAGCCAGCCGAGGCAGATCCCAGGCTAGAACCCACATGTCCAGGCCCAGAGAACTTTGTCTCGGGCACAACCGGGTTACCTGCCAGCTCTTTCTGGGTTTTGCAACAGAGCCTGAGGATGGATGCACTTATTTCTATGCAGCTTTGTGATCTGTCCTGACAGCGCTCTTCATGCTGCTCTCGCCAACTGGGTTAGAAGTGAACTGGCCGGTGGCGCTGACCCCACCCAACATGGCAGGAGCCAACCCAAGAGACCGGGACCAGCCTGGGAGGCTGAAGCCTCTTCCCACACCCACTCCCCTGCTGGCCGCAGGGCATTTGCCCCAGACACCAGGTCCGGGGAACGTGTCTTACACCATCCTGCCCTGTCCTCACCTCTCGGAGAGACTGTGGGTCCCCAGAAGACCTCTGCTTGACCGAGGTCCCCCTGAGCTGACCTGTCACCAGGGCCTTGGCACTTCCCCCTCGGGGCCAGCCTCCCCCACTGCACCACTGCCTTGGGACACTTGTAAAATAGTCGAACCTTCGCTCCTTGCCAACTTTCTAACCCCAGCCCCAGCCTGGGTCTGGTGACCCCAGTGACCTTGAATGCTTCTCTGTTTGCTGTCACTGCCACCATCTCTCAGCCTCCAAGGCGAGAGCCGGGATCTTAGTCCCTCTGCCCCATGCCCCCGCAGTGTCTGCATAGATTGCTGCTAAGCCGGTCGTCACCATGAGAGAAGGACCCTCCTGGAACCGTTGGCCGTGCGGAAGGGAGACATCAGCTCTGAGAATGTGGGCTTAGTTAAGATTTTTATTTCATGGTAGACAACTATGTTTACTAAAATAACACCCAACCTCTATGCTAAGTGCTCTGGGAGGGCTCAGCCAGGGCAGCTCCAGAGGGTCCCTCCCAGAGGGCTTCCTGGAAGAGGAGGGATCTGAAGAACAGTGGGCAGGCCAGCTTGTGGGCACTGCAAGGAGATGGAAAGCCAAGATGACACGTGTCCCCAGCCATCCCGAACCTGAAGTTAAGCCTATTTGCCTGGCTTCCTCATCAGTTTAGAAACTGTACCTCCAGAGGGGAGGGCACATGAGGCTGCCCAGGGGGCTGAGAGAGCCAAGCCTGGGGTTCTTGCCAGCCCTTGAACTTTCTGCCGCCGCTCCCAGCCACTTGCATGCCCAGCACCAAGTCCAATGATTAACATCACCTGCTGGCCCTCTGCGGGAGAGCAGTAAGGGAGGCCAAGAGCCAGGCTCATCCTCTGGGACAGAGACATGTCCTCAGGGGTTGGGTCAGAGCACAGGTTTCCAAAGTCCACTGGGGACCCCAGGGCGGAGGACGGGGAGAAGTCGTGGGAGGCTGGGGGCTAGTACCGCAGACCCAAGCTGCCGGGCATCCGCGGGTGGCTCTGGTCACGTATTGCAAGGAACAGAGAACTCGAAGAGTTGGGATTTGGTGACGGGCAGAATTTTCTTGAAGTGAGCACGCTGGCACCGACCCACCCCCTCCGCGGAGTGGTCTGCGGGTCTTCTGCCCTCCGACTGGGTTCAGGGCCTTGGAACGGCCCAGCCCCGTCGCGGCCGCTGTGCCCTGCTCCTGGGCCTTCACAGGATTTAAAATTTCCCCTTAACACCCAGTAGGGCTGTCTGCCGTAGGGGTGAGGGACCCCGGGCCTGCAGGGGTGCCTGGGCGGGGGGCGGAAACTCCAAGGAGCAGGGGCCCTGGTGTTAGAAGGTTCATGTTCAAGTCCCTGGACCGAGACAAGCCCTGGAGGAGCACCAGAGGGCAAGGCGCAGGCGCGAGGTCATCCTGGGGCAGGGGGCGGGGCTTCCCGGTGCGCAGATGGGGTGCACGCGGTGCAGTGGCGTCCTGGTTCCAGCGCGGGGTCCGGGAAGCGTGGCGTCCGTCCGGCTCTGCCTCCCTCTGCGCACGGACACCAGGCCCCTGGGCCTGTGCAGGGGCCTGTGTAGGTGCCTCCTCGGGCCGTGGAGCCTGTCCCCAAGTCCCCGGCACGGGGCTGCGGGCAGGGCGCTGGGAGCCGACGCACACAGAGCCTGGGCACGGTCGTGCATTCCGGAACGGTTAAAAAGGCAAAACAAAACAGGACGAAAAGTTACGCTTCCGGCAGCCGCGGGGCCCAGGCCGGCCCAGGTGCAGGGCCCAGTGGCAGAGCGGTGTCGCCCTGCCGAGGACCACTGCCAACAGGCCGGCAGCCCGCCCGCCCCCGCAGACCCCTCCGGGCCTTCCCACCTGCTTATGTAAGGCCTGCAGGTGGGCCGCTGGGCCGGAGCCAGGTGGGTCAGAGGTGTCGGCCACGCCTTCCCCGGTGCCTCAGGCGGTCCGGGGCGGGTCCCCGCAAACACGCCCAGCCTGGGCTGCCTCATTACCGGGAGCAGCGCGGGCTCCCAGCTCTCGACGGCTGGCTTGGCCGACGGCGCGGGCACACGCTCCGGACCAGCCAACATAGAGGGGGAAGGCCCGCTGGGCCCACGCGGCCCAGAGTCCTCGGCGCGGTCCTCTGCCTGGAAGCCGGGTCCCTAGAGAGCTGCCGGGACTGATCTTCGAGGTGAGACGGGCCACCAGGGGCGAGGGCCACTGTGGCGGGGTCCGGGAGCCGGTGAGGAAGCCGCTACCGGGGCAGGCTGCGACCGACCGTGTGACACGGAGCGGGGCACCTGGAGGTGATCTGGCTCAGCTCCCAGCCTGGGCCTCTCAGGGTTGGGGAAATGTTTGGACGCCCTGGGTGTCCGGGAGCTGGGCTCTCTGAGCGCCCTGGGCAGAGGGACGTCGGGAACAGGATTGGGGAGGACTGCCAAGGGCGGTGAGGACTCTGCGTAGCAGGAGGCCAGGGGGCCCGGTCTCTTGCCTCATCCTAGTGAGCGAGCCCGCCTGGGAGCAGAGACGGAGGCCTCCGGTGGGTCCGTTTCTCAAGCTAGTGGCCCTGTGGGCTCAGGAGGCAGCAGATTAGAGACCGGTGCCAGGCCTGGAGAGGGTGAGCCCTGCCTGGGGCCCGAGCGGCCTCGGCCGTGACACACGCTGTGTCTCTGTTGCAGGGCGGTCTGGTGGAGCGGGGCCTCCCCCGGGCTGATGAGTTCCCTGCGGTCCCGGCGCCGTCCTGGGTGAGCTAGAGACCGCGGCCCCGCGGGGACCATGCCAGAGATGCTCCTGCTCAGGTCTGCCGGCTCCATCCTGAGGACCGTGTAAGGAAGCAGGCCCCGCCTCCTCCACCGGCGCCGGACCCCCCGTCACTGCAGTTAATCACCCTCCCAGTCGTACCGAAGCATTGTCTCTTCCTTACTCCCAGAAAGATCCGTGATGGCCCCGGAAGTAGGAGGAGAGCAGACGTGCACATGCACTTTGCCGGGCTCACATGTGCTCATGACGCCACAGGGTTGGCGCGGAGCGCCGGGGCTCAGAGAGGTGCAGTGCCTTGCCCACAGTCACCCAGCTAGTGAAGCGAGCTGAACCCAGGCAGGCCAGTTCTGACGAACCTCAATGCTATATTGTCCAAGAAGGCATTTATTGAGCCCCTGTTGTGTACAGGACAGTGACCTGGCTGCTAAACGCTGAAAGGGAAGAAAGACCACAGAAATAGCCAGGCGATGCACCCCCGTCCAGGAGGGGCTCCCATGGGAAAGCCCATGGGCTTGTGTGTCTGCTGACTCCTGCTCTGCACCTCAGTGTGGCCCAGGGCCCAAGGACACACGGCCCACAGAGCTTACCAAGCCATGTGTGGCCTTCAGAGCCTAAACCTGAGTGTTCAAAGGCTGTGAGAGTGAGAGTGTTGCAGATAATCCCTGAGGGCTCCCTGGAGGAGTTGCTGAATGAGGCTCAGTGGGCTCTCCCATCAGCGCCTCTGGCAAGACAGGCAGAGAAGGGAGAGACCACCTGACCAGAGATGGTCGGGAGAGGGAGTGCAGGCTCCCCCAGGCCCCCGCCCAGCCCCCACCCTGCACAGTGTAGGCACGCCATGCGCCCTTTGAGGGCTTCCTTGCTCCCAGAGCCACTGGGCAGGTGCTAAAGACATTTGGTTTCTGTGTAAGAAGAGGGCTAGGTGCTTATGGGGTGTGTGAGGGCAGGAGGAGTGTGGTGTTCCAGAAGGCCGGGAACACTGTGCTAAGCACCTACGTCGGGCCGGGGCGCTAATCACGGTGGCCCCACCTCACTTAAGGGTCCCTGAGTGGATCCCGGTGCCACGCTGTCCAGAGCGCAGGAGTCAGAAGGGCCCAGGTGCGTGTGAGGGGTCAGAGCTGTGGGGACGCTTCGCATGTCACGTGCCCTCCTTTGAGGATGACAGATCCCACTCTGGAAGCTGTGCCTCTGGCTTACAGTCTGGGGACAGCAGGCTGGGTGGTCCGGCTTCACCACGATGCACCCCAGGGTGCCCCAGGTGAGCGGCTGCCCCCACAGGAACGCAGGCGGGGGTGAGCGATGATACAGCAGCGGCGTCCCCAACGCTGATATGGGGGCTGTGGCCACACGGGAGGGCGCAGACCCCAGCGTGACAGGGCGTGGCTCCCTTCCCGGGCGTGTTGAGTGGACAGGACACCAGTTACTAGTTATGGCCCCGAGTGAGCAGGAACGTTATAGGAAGGTTGGGCTCAGTCAGTGGGCGAGGGTGACATCCCCGGAAAGAGATGGGATCTCAAGGGCTCTGGTGAGGGGAAGAGCGTGCTTTCCTCACTTGGAAAATTGGAATTTGGCCTTCTCTTAATTAGGCATCCGGTATCCTTCGGGCACAGGGCTTAGGGGTTGAGTGGGAACCTCTTGCGCGACATGGGCCGTGAGCAAGGTGTCCCTGTCACGGCAGGCAGAGGCAGGGGACCCACTCCACCCTGTCACCGAGGGAAGGACAGAGCAGGATGGGGGAGTGGACGTCAGCACATCTGAGTCACGAGAGACTGGCCAAGGTCCCCAGCAAACAGAAGGCTCTAGTCATGATGAGTATGTTTGGCTCCCGGCTTCCTTAGGCGGCCGTCTTTTCCTGTAGTCTGGGTTTCGCTGTTTTAAATCCAGAACCAGTTTATACAGATTTCATTAGCGGGGGAAATGTCTGTGCCTTTTGATGGCGAGGGTTTCCAGACTTGTCTGTGAGGAGGTGGCTCGGATGGCGAGCGATCACAGCCAGTGGCGGCCCTGGCCCGTCCGAGGGTGAGCTGCCCAGCGGGTGCTGTCAAAGGCCAACCCTCTGGAAGACTCGCTCGTCTCCGGGACGTGGCCGGGACAGCATGGACATTGCACCAAGTTTGTGGCACCCGCGTTGGGGCTCCCGGTGGGGGACCTCATTCGTGTCTGCGCCCAGAGCTCAGGGCTGTTTGTATCAGTATAATGTGGAGGGGCCCCGCTGCGACCCCAACGTAATGGTGGTGACCAATGACCCACAGTCGGCTGGACGAGCTCCAAGCTCAGAACCCTCCACCTGGTGCGGAAGCCCCACCCCAGAAATTGTATCCTTTCACCCCTCCGGTGGCTTCCCTGGGACAGGCCACCTTGCTCACACACAAGAAGGGGACCAACTCAGCCCCCACTCAGCCCCCTTGTCCCTACGCCCCTCCCTTCACAACCTCCTGATGTCTTTCGATTTAAAACCTATCAGGTTCTTAAGCAGACTGCCTCCAGGTGGGCCTGGGTGTGTTCGCAAACTTAGTTTGAACCTGCAGTACCAGCAAGAAGTAAGACCGAGTGTGACAAACAGGTAACTGGCCCGACAGCCTGGGAACTGGGTGGGGGTGGGACTAGCCCCACCCTGACGGGAGCCAGGGTCCCGTCCTCAGGGCTGCCGTGACCAGTTGTGCAGGCTGCAGGCTGCACAACTCCAGTAGGCACTGTTTGCATAGCCGATGACTGTGAAACGTGTCCCTGGAGTTGTGTGGGGTTACATTCCTGCCTGGCTGAGGTGTGCACTGACCTCTGTCTGCTCATCACCCAGGCGGTTGAGGTCTGGCCGGTTGAACCCTGAGGAAGAATGCTGCTGTGGATCAATAGGTTGACCACGAGGCCCTATAACCCCTTGGGTTCTCTGGCTGGAAGGGAGATCATTGTCCAGGGCCACCATGCCTGGGAAGCGAGGAGGATGTGGACCGGAGCTCTCTAGCCCATGCCTGTCCCCTCCACTGGGGAAGGCATAGGGCACCCGACACGCCCTCCTGGGAGGAGAGGCCCGTGGGAGCCCTGGCACCGTCCTCAGCTCTGCTCTGAGCTTCTAAGCGTGACTGTTTTCAATGCCCGAGGCCTGGTGGATGTGGGGTGAGGAGGGGGGCCCCCGCTGGAGTCGTGCTCGGAGTCCTGTCCGGACGGGGACACCGAGTCCAGAGAGAGCCACACAACAGAGGAGTGTGCAGCAGCCCTCGGAGCCTGTGGGACAGGCTGGGTGGGCTGAGGGTGGCCCTACAGCTACTGAGGTCCTGTTCCCTGACCCCCACGGGGACGCAGAGCAGCCCGCGAGGCGGAGAGAGGCCGGCGGCACCCCCAGGTGCCGATGTGGGTGCGGGGCCGGCACTGGAGAGCCGGGCCAGGCCCCGAGGGTCTCACGTCGTTTCTCCCCTCCCCTCCAGCTCTCCGAGTGATGGGCAGGCGCTCTCCAAAGAGTCCCTCGGCCATGCTCTCCCGCTCTCGTCCCCGTCCCCGGAGAAGGCGAGGGGTGCCCAGCTGGATTGCTCAGGTGAGCGGCCGGGAGGCTGTGGGCTGCGGGCAGAGGCAGAGGCGAGCCGGGGGCCCAGCACACCCTTTCCTCGGGGCCGCGTCGGGGCCGAGCACGAGGGAAGGCAAGGGGTGGTCGGGAGGGCCGCGGCGGGAGGCGGCGGGGCCTCCCCTGGGGCCGGGCTGCCGGGCCGCTGGGACCCGGTGGAGCCCCTGTCGCCTGCGGCGAGGCCGGTGGGTGGCAGCCAGCAGAGTCCATGCGGAGGCTTGGAGAGTCATGTGCCCTTTTAAAGACCTTGACCCTCAGATAATTGCACTTTGAGGGAGGCAGAGTTACCATTTACCCCGAAGAGTCATCAAAACGGTAGTAACACAGGGCATGCTCGTTTTTAATGGCTCATGACAACACTGTGGCAAAGCACAAGCTGAACGAACACGGACACAGCGAGTGCCTGGCACGGAGGGTCGCCGTCTCCTGAGTTCTGCGCTGTCCGTGGGGTGGTCCACTGTTGTCGTTTTGTCCCTGTCCGGTGTCACCTCTGGGGGGCAAAGAGCGGCCCGCGGAGGGGCGGGTCTTCCCGGGCTTGAGTCCCCCGGGCTCCTCAGAGCAGCCCCGGCCCCCAGAGCACCCCAACCCCCGGCCCGGGGCTTTGGTGGAAGCCTTTGTGGCGGGCGTATCTCTGTAGGATGATCTTCAGTCCGGGCCCACCTGGCGTCCTCCCCGTCGTCAGCCGAGGCGTGGGTTTCGGGGAGCAAACGGTAGTGTGTGAGGTGGTGTTTGGGCCCCTGGCGGGTGAGGGCGGAACCAGGCAAGAGGTGGAAGGGGAGGCCCGGGGCCCCCTCCCCCAGATTTCCTCTGGCCTGGCTTTCCTGGGCGGGGGACGGGCCTGGTGGGAGGACAGAGGCAGGGTCAAGGCGGAGGTCGCCATGCCCGTTGGAAGAGACGCAAAGAGGCGTAAGGAGGGTGGGTTCCTTGGGCGCCCCGGGCCGCCTGGCTTCCTGCGGAGCGAATGCCGGTCGCCTCCCGCCGTGGGGCGCCTGCTGCCATCAGACAAGCCGCTCCTCTCCCAGGCCGAGCGTCGCCGGCCAGAGGGGTCTCCTGGCACCGTTTCTGTCAGCGGGCACCGGGAGGAGCCGCCCCACGGGACCCTGCACTGCCCAGGGCACTGCCGGGCAGGCCTCCTGAGCCCCCACGGGCCCGGCGTGCGGCTCGTGCTCGGCCCAGCCTCCCCTGTGCAGCCCCCGTGTCTCTGGGGAGCAGCTGCAGAGACGCGCCCGGCCAGGTGCCAGCCTGCTGCCAGGGGCGGGGTGGGGCGGGGCAGGGGGGTGGCTTCTCTCCAGACTCCCAGGCAACTTGAGGAGCCCGGCTCTCAACTCCCCGGGAAGGGGGCGGGAGCCTGTGCTTCTCTCTGGAAGGTTGGGGAAGGCGCTGGCTGCGTGGGAGACTAAGGGGCGGGACTTGGAGGCTACCACCACCGGGATTGAGCCCTGAGAAGAGGGCGGACTTCTGTTGGACTTGTCCCCTGGGCCGGGCTTTGTGCTGCTGGCACTCTTCACCTCATCTTCAAAACAGCCCTAGGGCAGGCACTTTCGCATTCCCATTTGATGGAGGAAACCATCTCAGAGAGGCCCCGTGAGTTTCTCAGAGTCACACAGCTAGTAAGAAGTAGAACTCTCAACTGGCCACGCTGCCTCTTTGGGCCTTGGTGACAGTACGGTCCCCTCCAGGCCCTGCCTCCCCTCCAGCTAACTGCTGGGCTAGCAGCCCCCCTGGGCATCTTCCTTCAGGAGCGAGCGTCCACCTGAGTCTCCTTGAGTTCCCAGAAGCTTGAAGGTCCCCAAGCCCCTGTCCAGGCTAGGCTCTGAGCTGGTGGTGGGGGCGGGGGGCGGGAGCCCCTGAATAGGGCCACAGAGCTGCCAGAATCTGACCCCTACACAAAGGCAGCCTTGTGCCAGGGCCTGGAGACACATTGCTTTCTAGTTCTTTCTAGCTGAGCACAAACCCCCAGCTGGAGCAGGGCAAGGCCAAGACCCCAGGGAAGGGGAGGAGGGCAGGGGAGAGCAGCCGCTGGGGATGGGGCTTCTTCCCCATACCCGTGCTTCCTAGGAACCCCCCACACCCACTGGGGAGCTCTGGTGCTGGGGGTTTCTAGCCCCGTGAAGTCCCTGGTGGGTCAGGGGGTACAAAGGGCACCGCTCAGTCTCTCAGTCTTGCCCTCCCCAGATGCTCAAGGTCATGGCTTCTCTTTGGCTGCAAGGAGACAGATACCACCCTTGACCTGGGGAGCCCACAGCCTGAGGCTGGGGACAGTGGGAGGCAGAAGACAGCTCAGCTGAGCCTGGGGTGGGGGTGGGGTGGGGGTGGGGAGGGGATGGGAGGGAAGGCTTCCCAGAGAACAGAGGACACTCGAGCAGGTAGATCCTCACCTGAGAAGCGGGAACAGTGGGAACCCCAGCCTCCTCAACCACAAAACAGGTTGGGGGCACCCGTGCCCTAGGGCTCCGGGCTGAGCTGCTCCCACCCCGGGCCCAGACCTCTCTTCTCTCCAGCCGATGGAGACCAGCTCAGGGTCCCCTGTGCGTTTCCGGAGCACGTCCACCGCCGTGTCCCCAGAGCCCATGTCAGCCCGCCCCAGCCCCGCCCTGCAGATCCAGGTTGCAATTCAGATGGGGAAATGGAGGCCCAGGGAGCCCAGGGTTTCTCCGCTTAGTGGCCACAAGTCCACAGCCCCTGGCCCTCGGGCAAGAAGGCTGGCTCCCAGGTGGAACGGGTGTCTCCCCTGAACCACTGAGAAACCTCAGACACCGTGGAGCCAACACTCCATTCTAGTGGGTTCCGTACAAGGGCTAGACAAACCGTTCTGTCCCAGGCCGGCCTTGTCCTTATCTGGAGTCACATCCTTCTCTTTCTCTTATACTTCCCCTAGAGTGCCTGGCATGGGGTAGGCGGTTTCCAAGGGCCCGTGTGGAGTGGGAGTGTGCCGGCTCTAGTCCGTGACTGGCCTCTGTGGCAGGGACACCAGGGTCCAGTCAGAAGGAGCATTCTTGGAGAGAGATCTGTCCCTGGCCGAGAACCACCTTTCTCCTAGGGCCAGCGTACCCCTCCATCTGTACAACAGGCCACTTCCCACAGAAAATATCCCTGGGGCCTCTCCTCTCTGAGTTCTCCTCCCCAGACAACTGAGAGTGATTTCCTCTGCTATTCAGATGCTGTTATTCCAGAGCCCCAAGGAAAATAGCTCCCTGCCTGCCCAGCCACCCCCTGAATAATGGGTGATTGATAAGGTCAGGCCGTGACCTGGGCTGAGGGAGAGAGACAGGAGGAGGAGGGAGAGGACGAGGAGAGGGGAGGAGGAGGGGGGGGAGGATGGGGAAGGGGGAGGAGAAGGAGGTGGAGGGAGAAGGGAGGGGGGTGGAGGAGGGGGGTGGAGGAGGGGGAGGGGGGAGGAAGAGGTGGAAGGGGGAGGGGGAGGGGGAGGAGGAGGGAGAAGGGCAGGCGGGCCCTGGGAAAGCCCACCCGCAGCACTCAGCGGTCACCCTCTGCCTCGTGCTCTGGGCCGTGGGCTGTATTGTGTGCTGGCTGGGTTCTCTGTCACTTGAATGGCTGGTTGCCTTTTGGAGCTGGGTCCAGTCGGGATCTAGGGCGCCTTCCTGGGTGACAGGGACCGTGATTGGGTCCTGGCCGTGCCCTTGGCTGTTACTGTAGCAGTGAGCTTGGTTGGGTCTGGCAGGTCTGTGTCCCTGTGAACTTCAAGGTGGGGTGTGGACAGCTCGGTCGGTAGAGCATGTGACTCTCGATCTCAGAGTCGTGAGTTCGGGCCACACGCTGGGGTGAAGAAGAAAAAAATGAAAAGAATAAAGGACTGGCAGGTCACCCTGACTTCGTATGTCTCTGCCATCAGCCTGGGGACCACACGGCTTGTGTCCCTCCCTGCTGCTTGGTTCCGGGCGGCCCACCCCGTGGCAGAGGGTCAGGGGACTCGGCCACCACTTTCTCCTCCCCCAACAGCGTCCCCAAGGGAACGGACTGTGGCCCTCCCAGGCCTACACCCGTTCACTGACCCGCTCTGGGTGCAAGGCAGCCCCCAGGACGGACTGAGGTCTTGTCCGACTTCTGCCCCTACCCTGCTGTGACCTTGGCTATCCCTGCCTCTCCGGGACTCAAGCCTTCTCACTCTGACGTGCTGTGTGGGAATTTGCGACTGGCCCTCTAGCCCCCAGCTAAAGTTCTGTCTGTCGGCATCCCTAATGGGTGGCACACGTGTTCCCACCAGGGGGCGCTTGCAGGGGCGCAGAGTCTAGGGGAGGAAGGGAGAGGTTCCTGAGGCCGAGCGTGGGAGCTTTGTGACGCTCACGCACATGCCTGCACTTGTGACGCGCACTGTCCACCCGATGTCCTCCTGTGGACGTTTCCTGGTCGTTCAACGTCCTTAAACACTTCGTTTTAATGGCCACCGAGAGCCCAGGGCGTGGCCGCACCCTGGTGGGTCCCCAGCCCCTGTTGGACATGGGTGACCACAGTGCTGTCTCTGTATCTCTGCTTGGTTCCCGTGGGCGCGTCCTGGAAGCGTGATTTCTGGCTCAAAGGTGACTCCGTCTTGGAGCCCGCGACGCGTGTCACCCGCTTGCCCCCAGGAAGGTTGCGCCAGCTCACACTCCCACCCTGCACAGCACCCTGGCCGGCAGTGAGTGTCGTCTGGGTGCCTGGGGACATCTCTGCTGCTTCACGCTTTCCACTTTGGGAGAGACCCAGGTCAGCAGGCTGGCCGTGGGTCCGGCGGCTTCAGTCCCAGCAGGTGGTCATGAGGACAGGCAGGGAAGGAAAGAGCCCAGGAGGTGGCCAGGGGCTCCGCTCCCTGCCCGCCGTGGCCTCCGTCACCCTGTAGGTCAGCGCGCCTGCCCCAGACAGCGGCCTCCGTGGCGCAGTGGCCTCGCGGGCCTGGTTCAGGGCCTGGGCTCTGTGCCCAGTCCTGCGGTCGGGGGACACGGCTGGGGTCCACGGCTCAGGCTTGTGGGCGCGTGCGTCCTTCCGAGTGCTCCGTCCACCTTGCTAAGAACGGGGCTTCTGACTCAAGGTCCAGAGACTTCTATTTGGACAGAGATAAGGCTGAGCGGTGGGAGCACGTGGAGGTGAGGGGACAGAGGGGAGCGTGAGACACCCCAGGCTCGGAGATGCTCTGTCTTCCTTCTGGGCAGCCGGCACCAGAGGCTGAGGCCCCGAGCCGTGGCAGCTGCACCAGAAGGATCCTGAACAGGGCAGGGCCTCCCAGGCCTGCAGGACGGGAGGCCCCCGTGCGTGGTGGGGAGGGGGCCCAGCAGCGTGGCGGGGGCAGGGGGGCCGAGCGCCGCTCAGGCTGGCTGTGAGGAAGGGGGCGGGCCGAGGTCACAGGGGCCAGGAGCCCTTTGGGGAGGGCCTTCCTAGAGGCCACAGTGTGGACACAACCCTGTGGTCAAGGGGAGTCATGGGAGGCCCTCGAACAGGTCAGATCTGGGTTCAGAAAGGTCACTCCGGGAGCCCCAGAACATGGGAAGAGGCAGTGGCCTAAGGTGACAGCTGTCCAGGATCACGGCTCCTGAGGCTTCTAGGACTTGGGCAGGAGGCAGGACAGTCCTTTCCCAAAGGAGCTGGGGTCAGCATGGGCCTGTGGGTCGGAACCCCAGCTTTGCCAGCAGCCGGAAGCTGTTCCCCGGCCTGCTTCTCGTGGGGTCTGCAGGGACGGAACAGAGGTTGTGACAGAAGACACACACCCCCACCGGGCACGAGGCAGGTGCTCGGGAAGCAGGACCTCTGACCACAGGGGAGTGACTCCGGGGGGTGAGGACTGGGTATGGAGAGGGGCTGGAGGTGGAGCCCCGGGCCCCGCCCCTGCACAGAGACAGAGGGCCCTTCTCTCCTCCGTCCCCTCTGTCCTCCCTCGAGCGGGAGCGCAGGTGCCGTGAGGTGAGGCCGCTGACGGGGAGGGGGGTCCGCGCCGGGCGCAGGAGAGCAGAAGTTAGATGAAGGAGCTCTAAAATGTCCCCCAAAAGTCCAAAAGCTTTTCCCTTCTGATCCAGTGAACACTTCTAGAACTCTCTCCTGCGGGGAGCCTAGAACAAGGGTGAAAGCTGGGAGCCGTCTGAGTGTGTGGGGGGGGCGGGGGTGGCTGAGATGTGCTCCACCAGGGACTTACTGGGGTCACAGAACTGAGGATGGGTGACCTGGTCCACACAGTGTTTTCTAGAAGTGCGAGCCGACATTTACAACTCCCAGACGTCGGGTGAGCCTCGGTATCCATTCCCGCCAGACGGCAGCTCCCAGGCCGAGGGCAGCCTCCCCTTCGGCGGGGCCGTGCCCCCCAGTCCCCACCACCCCTGTTCCTCCCTGACACAGAGGCTGGGGTGAGGTCGGGCACCATGCTGGTCTTTACCAGAAATAAAGAAACAGAAGGAGGCTCAGATCAGCCCCTCGGGGCGCTGCCATTCTTGTTGCTTTGACCTTCTGTCCAGCCAGTCTGTCCCCGGCCCGTTCTCAGGAGGCAGAGGCAGGACCTTGGGATCTGAGGGAGCCCTGCCTTGGGACAAGTTCCAGCTGGCGTGACGGTGGGAGCAGACACAGGGGCCTCCGTGTCTCCAAGGCCTCCGCCTCCTTGCTGCATCCCTAAGCCTTGTCCGTGCTTCGGGGCCATCAGACCTCCTCCTCCGGGCAGCCTCCCGCCCACCCCAATCCCTCGCCTGTCTGCCAGCAGCCAAAGCACTTTCGGGACCAAAGTCCCGGCCCGAGGAAGGCCCAGGGGCCCCGGGAGGGGGTGACCCTAGGCCGGCGTGATCCCAGCCGCGGTCTCCCCCTGCAGAGGAGCCGCTGTGGACCACCCGGGCCGACGGACGCGTCCACCTGCGTGTCCACCCCACCTGCCCACAGCCGCCCTACACCGTGCACCAGATGTTCCACGAGGCCCTGGACAAGTACAGGGACCTCAGCGCCCTGGGCTTCAAGCGCCAGGGCGTGTGGGAGCACATCTCTTACTCCCAGTACTACCTGCTGGCCCGGAGAACCGCCAAGGGCTTCTTGAAGGTGAGGGCCCCTCCCCAGACCTGCCCTCCAGCTCTGGGCCCTCGGAGGCCTGCTCCCCGACCCCCGCCTGACAAGCCTTTAGAAATGATAACTGTGGAGCCTCCAACACTTTTTGGGTGGGTGCGGTGGGCCGGGCCCCGTTCTGAGGGTTTTACCTTTACTGAGCCCTCATCACCCGCCGGGCACTCAGCACTTACTTTTCATTTGTGCTCGCGTTCGGATGAGCGGGGCCGCCTGGTGTGCTGGGCGGGAAGGGCCCGGGGTGCCCTCTGACTGGGTGCCTGGGAGGCTGGTCCCTGCGCTCTGGAAGGGGCCCCGCTGGGCGTGAGAGGCCCCCTTCTGAGCCGGCTGACCGGGCCTGTCTGCCTTGGTCCTGGAGCTCGGCCTGGAGCGGGCCCACAGCGTGGCCATCCTTGGCTTCAACTCCCCGGAGTGGTTCTTCTCGGCGGTGGGCACGGTGTTTGCAGGGTGAGTGGCTGTGGGTGGGGCAGGGTCTCTGGTGGGTCGGGGGTGGGCCAAAAGTGGAAGGAGGGTTGTTTCCTCTTTCCCCAACTTCCCCTTCCTCCCGGGGGCCTCCTCTGCCTGTCTGGGCCCTCCAGGGCAGGGGCTGGGCCTCTGCACTGGCTCAGACAGGACCCCTCCTGGGTCTCCCGCAGGGGCATCGTCACCGGCATCTATACCACCAGCTCCCCGGAGGCCTGTCAGTACATCGCCCACGACTCCCGCGCCAACATCATCGTGGTCGACACACAGAAGCAGCTGGAAAAGATCTTGAAGGTCTGGGGGAGTGCGGAATTGGGCTTGGGGGCCCCGGGCCGGGTGTCCTCGTAGACCTCCAGCTTACAAAGGGCTTTTCCATCCCTCCCTCCCGGACCCCTCCCCCTCATCCTCCACAGCAACCCCACGTCACACACATACACGTACAACAAGACAAGGCAACGGGTGCCCACCCACTCGCCTGGTCGGGCCGCTGAGGCCCAGAGTTAGGAAATGTCCACCCCAGGTAAAATTTGCATCATGCAAGCTTCCGAGCAGACCAGGCTGCAAGAGTGTGGCCGGCCCTCGTGTGCTGGTCCCACATGTCGTGTTCCGTCGTGCAGTGTGCCAGTCTGCCTCTTCCGCTGAAGTTTTTGAAGCAAATCTCTGACATGAACTCATGTCCCCCCTGAGTATTTCAATAGGCATGCATTCTCCACGAGCACACGAAATGTCTCTCACACGATCCCGGTGGTCTCATCAGCCACCCACCGCAGGGCCGTTTTGACATAGGTGCCTTTGAATCAGGACACGAACCGGCCACAGGCCGTGTGTGGCCATGTCTCTGTCTTTAATTCAGAACAAAGCCCAGGCTGGCTGGCCGGCCGGCAGCGTCCTTACCTGGGAACCTGCTTGAAATGCAAACCCCGAGGCCCCACCCCAGACCTGCTGCGTCTGACACCGGGGGCGTGGGGCCCCGCACGCTGTCCTGAACACACCTGCCAGGCGGGGGGGTGGGGTGGGGGGCGCGGCACGGGACCACACGTGGGGGCTGTTGCCGTCAGCCTGCGGCAGAAGCCGGGTCAACGGTCCCGGGCAGTGTCCCGAGATCCGGATTGATCTGCTCTCCTCCTCTCCCTCAACTTCTGGGGGTGGGGGCGGGCACCGCTCCTCCACCGTGACGGTCCCCACCAGCCTTTCTCCACTGACGGTCACCACTGAGTGGAGGCAGAATGTCGGTTTTCTAATTCACCGGCTGGGACTTTTCTCCAGAGAGAGAACTGTGTCTCACTGCCTGGGGCACTTTGCCACCGGAAGCCCCTGTTTGTACACACGTGTGGTGGGCAGGATGACGCGGTGTCTCGGCGACTGCTCTCTGTGCACGTCTGAAAGGACACGCGTCGGCGACATTAACGTCGGCATGGCTGATGGCTTCATCGTGTGTGTCCTTGTTGATTTTCTCTGTTCCACCGAAGACCAGGGCCGAGAGCTGAACCCCCAGTTGTGATTGTGGATTTGTCCATTTCTGCTGTCAGTTCCATCAGTTTTGGCTTCGGGGATTTTGCAGTTCTGTTATATATATACCCGCATGGAGTTGTGTGTCCCCTCAGCATGGAGTTGTGTGTCCCCTCAATTCAGTAACCGCTTTGTCGCTAAGAAACATCCCTAAAGAGAAACATTCTCGTCCCAGAGCTACTCTGTCTTACGCTGCGAGAGTCACCGCAGAATTCTTGTGATTAGTGTTTGCACGGCGTGTATTTCTGCTTTATTTTGCCTGGAACCTATCGGGTCCTTAGGTTTAGAGCCAAGTCCCCCTGTAGACTGCACAGACTTGGGTCCTGCCTTTCTGTCCCACCGGACAAACTAAATCGACCAGTTTGCTGCTCCTACGTGTCCTGTGCTTTGTCCCTTTTCTCCCCTTCCCGGAGTTCTTTTGGATTGAGTTTTTTATTTTTACTTTATCTTGTTTTTTGGTATTCCGTTTTCTCTCCAGTGGCTAATTAGCTCCCCCTCTTTGCTATTACGCTAGGGTTTGCCTTTGCCTTTTTAACTACGCACAGTCCACTTTATTACACGATCTATACTGCCATCTAGTGTCAGGCCGTACTACTTACCATCACACGACTACATTGCTTCACATGTAAAGCAGGAATCTTGCGACAACATACTTCCTCCTCCCCCCTGTCCTTGGCGCTGTTTGCAACGTACGTCTATAAGGTTATAAACCCTACAGTACACTGTTTTGAACACAACTAAAATTTTTTTAATTGTTTATTTTTGAGAGACAGAGACAGAGTGCAAGCAGGGGAGAGGCAGAGAGAGGGAGACACAGAATCTGAAGCAGGAAGCAGGCTCCAGGCTCCGAGCTGTCAGCACAGAGCCCGACGCAGGGCTCAAACCCACGAGCTGTGAGATCATGACCTGAGCCGAAGTCGGATGCTTAACCGACTGAGCCAGCCGGGTGCCCCACAGACATTTTGAAAGAAGGAAAAATGTCTTTCGTATTTACCCACGTTTGCCACCGACAGTCCTCATTCCTTTACGTGGATACATGTTTGCATCTGGTGTCATCTCCTGCCTTAGGAGTTTTCTTCTGGGCACCTGGGTGGCTCAGACAGTGAGCATCTGACTCTTGATCTCAGCTCAGGTCATGATCTCAGGGTCGTGAGTTCAGGCCCTGTTCTGGGCTCTATGCTGGGCATGAAGCGTACTTAAAAAAATTTTTTTTCCCCTGTAACACAGATCTGATGGTAACACATTCTCTCAGTCTCTCTTTGTCTGCAAACATGTTTATTTCCATTTTTTCAAAAGATATTTTCATGTAGTTTAAAATTCTGTGATGACAGGGTTTCTTTTATTCTTTTAGCCTTTTAAAGAGTCCATTCCAATGTTTTTAACTTTACATAGTTTCTGATGAGAAGTCTATTATTTCATATCTTTGTTCCTCTCCGTATATTTGGGTATCTTGATTCTTTGGCTGCTTCTATTTATTGATGTTTTTTGGCTTCTTGTTTTTATTTTAATTGCAGCACAGCTAACATTCAGTGTTATAGTAGTTTCAGGTGTACAGATAATGACTCTGCACTTCCCTACATCACCCGGTGCTCATCGGGACAAGTGTCCTCCTTCCCCGTCCCGTTTCCCTGTCCCCCACCCCTGCCCCTTCAGTAACTGTCAGTGAGCTCTCTGTAGTTGAGAGTCTGTTCATTGGTTTGCTCCTCTCTTATTTCCCTTTGCTTGTTTGGTTTCTTAAATTCCACGTATGAGTGAAATCATACGGTATTTGTCTTTCTTGATTTATTTTACTTAGAATAACACTGTCTAGCTCCATCCATGTTGTTGCAAATGGCAAGATTTCATTCTTTGTTTTAAAAATATTTTTATTTATTTTTGAGATAGAGACAGAGCATGAGCAGGGGAGGGGCAGAGAAAGAGGGAGACACAGAATCCAAAGCAGGCTCCAGGCTCTGAGCTGTCAGCACAGAGCCGGACGCTGGGCTCGAACTCACAGACTGTGAGATCATGACCTGAGCTGAAGTCGGACGCTTAACCGACTGAGCCACCCAGGTGCCCCGATTCTTTTTTTTTTTTTTTTAAGTTTATTTATTTATTTTGAGAGCAAGAGAGAGA